>NC_142675.1:16022500-16210000 GCF_964200805.1 Pocillopora damicornis | reverse complement strand
GAATTTGTTGTTTCGCTTCCCTGAAAATGCTCATGTAACAAAATGTTATGATTAGAGTCGGAAAAATACATGTTATGACTCCCATAATGAGCCAAAGTGTCGATAAATCTTGGGGTTTATCAAGAAATAGCCGAACGCTGGCAAAGACGAACGAGCCGAGCCACACAGAAGCTGTTGCAAGGAGGCAGAATTTAGGAGTAATTAGGGTTTCGTATCTGAACCCAAATTTCACAGCGATATAGCGATCAATGCTAATGGCGGTCAGGCCGAAAGTTGTCGCAACAACAGCTTGGATCCACGCAAAGTCTTCCACCTTGTCGAATACAGACCCTTTTAGAGGGCGTTCGGGATCCAGATAGCTGAAAATGACGGCTTTCGCAGCCAAGATGGGGTTGAGGAGAATTCCCACCATCAGATCAGCAACGGCCAACGATGCAATAAAATAATTTGAGATGGTATGTAGGGATTTGGTGCGAAATATGGCGATCAGGACCACTGTGTTTCCACAAATGGATAATACTCCAGAAATACAGCTTAACGCTGCGAGAAAAATGAATTGCGAAGATCTTGCAGAAATCGCAGGAGGGAAAGTTGTTTCGTTCATAGTCTTGGGTGATTTTTGTAACCGGTGGAGCAACTGTCTAGTTTTAGTTTGCTTTGAAGCTTCGGCGGCTGAAAGAAAAAGAAAATTCATATTTTTGAATTCACCTGTTATGACTGTCATTTGTTCCTGTTTAATTAATAAACCGACATAGTCATTGTTGTTTCGTTTTCTTAGATATCGATGAAGCCAATAAACAGAGGTCGGCGAAGACAGAAACTTAAAACCAAGATGAGATCCCAGGGATTTAAGCAAACAAGATCATTTGCGGCAAAGTAATTGGTCACCAAACGCCAGTTACTAAATTGTTCATTCTAGAAAAAGGGAAAGGAAAAACCTACTTTATATTAAGGTTTTCGAGAGAATAACTTGACAATTGAACATAGTTCCATATTCAATATATTCAAGGTGTAAAGTGAATATCATTAAATATTAAATTTATTTTTGGTAGCAGCGATTACGTTTAAGGAAAAATAAAACAACTATTAATATTAATTTTTTTTGCCTTAGGGAAAGAACTTTTATGAAAACAAATTTTACAGAGAGTATTTTCTTTGAAAACAGCTTAGGCTGGGAACAGGCTCTTATGATTAAAGTGAATATTCTGTGTTTGTTTTGCCGAGCGACGATGTCTACCTATAAGACATCTGTTAATTGGAAGTCAAATGATATTTGCATGAGAAAAAAATACAAAAAAAAAAAAAATGTAAAATAGGATTGTACAAAGACATAAGAAATAAATAAAAGAAAATTATTTTCTCTGCAAACCGACCGCCTCCAAAATTTTTATGTGATCGCTGAAAGCAATCAAGCTAACAACTTAAATTATGGAGTGATTTTTCAACTAAGGGTTAGGTGTTTAAAATATTACATAGTCTTCAGGCAATCGTCACGATGGTCGTTCACGTCAATTTAATGAAAACCAACCACAATTAAAGAATCAATGCAAAAAAACTGGAGAGTGGGCATCGATTACTCTCGAGTAAAGAAAAATTAGGAGAGAGTTTTTGAACATAGAAAATAGCGCGTTCTTTTTTCCAAGTATATTCCAATATATATAAATATATTTGTGTGACGTATAAAGTCACGCGCAAACCGATGTTGTATATGGAGTTCTCTCGAGTTTCAAAACGATTGCTTGCACTCGTGATGTTTTCCCTTTCCACGCAATTACATGAAGATATATTTCCATCAGGCCAAGTATCAATTTTCATTTCTAAAGCAAAATAATCTAAATATACTAGCGGAGCTCGCAGCGCGCAAAGCGAAGACCCATACTTATATAGAATGGTTATTCATGGAAAATTTCCATGAATAACCATTCTAATAATGGTTAAAATAATGGTTAAACATTCTAATAATGTTAAAAACGAACACTTTTTGACCGAGAGGTCAGGTGCTGAATCGTGATTTTTCAGACGGAATGAGGGAAAATAAACACGTAAAGTAAAATATATGACAACAGGAGCCCATCACCATGGGTTCCTGATGATAAACGCGGGAAAACTGCTGCTAAAAACTGCTCATCGTTATCAAATTAAAGAGCGTAAAAGAGCCAGCAAAATCAACTGAAGGCCATTCTAGTTAACGACCCTGAATAAATAAGGTTGTACGATGTTGTTGTGGTATCGAAAGAATTGCGCAGACACTGTTTTTATTAGTGCCAGACCCCGTCTCAAATCCTATCGCTGGCTAAGAAACGCTCGTCCAGCAATACTAATGATGAGGACCTGCGCATAGGCTACCATTAAAATAGTAAGCGTCCTTAGGTATGGGGTAGAACGAAACATCAAATGGTGTGTTTTCAAGATCTAAGGTCCTTTTTAGACAAAGGAAAATTCAAGTGCTTTTAAGGAAATAGCGAGATACCATGTTGCCCACTAAATCAATAAATTTCCTCACAATAGAAATTATTAGCAAAATATTATTGAAACTCTTGAAAAAGACATTTACATCGCTTATTTTCCTCCACCATTCTATTCAGTCAAACAGGCTAAAAATCTCCCTTTCAGCGACCTTAGACAAAAATAAATAGCGGGCACCTGAGAATGGTGAACAGACAGTGCTTGCCTTATCTTTTTGTTTTACGACCCGTAGGGGAACTGACCTGCTAATAAGCGCCTGACTAGACTTCCAGTAGTCCCCCTTTTTTTTGGCGAAGTCTGTCGCGCGACTAAAAAATAATCAGCGGAAAAAAAATTTACGTAGAAAAGACTGTCCGTAGTCTAGTGCCTGAGGACTAAACATAACACACAGATTTTTCCCTTTCAGATTTCGCCTAGTTGACAGTCCTTTTCACCGCCTACGCCATTAATAGGTCTTAATATTCTTGGTGCAGCTTGCTAGTTCAATAAAAATCACTAAAAAGTTGGTAATGCAGGATATGGAGAGATCAAACTTTCAACCCGCAAACTAAACCTACGCGAAACTTTAAGCGAAAACTGTCAAATTTGATCTCTGTAGTTTTAACGCAAAAATAAAGGGGTTTATCGATGGAGTTAAATTGGAGTTTCCCTTAAAATTCTAACATGCTATTTGATTAAAAAAGTTTGCGGCAATCAATCATTTTATTATTATAGGTAGACATCCCTCTTTTACCATTAGGAATGGCTTACTTCGCTCTGCGCGTGGGAAAAAAATTAAAAAAATGTTGTGTTCTGATTTTCTAACTGATCGATAGAGCGATTTATCTTTTCTGTTTAATATCCGCCATGTTACCCCCCGAAATAAATACTTGCAAGAGACATGAAAGCGAACTGCGGTGAGTTCCGTCGGTGTGTATGTCGGAGTGAAGAAACTTCTGCCTTGTAGTCAAGTGAATAATCATTCATCGACATTTTTTACCACCGCAGCAATACCACTAATTCAAATATCATATATCTGTAAAAACAGGAAAAAATTATCCAGTATTAAAATAAGTTGTTGTAAAGATATTTTGAGGTTGATTTAAACATAATTTGACACGACTGAAACTTTTGAATGAAAATTCTTCAATGTGGGGATGGAGAGATTTGATCAGTTTGTAGACTTTTTTAATTATGTAAACTAACATCATATTCGTCTAAAGTAATGCAATATAACCAGCTTCATTACTTAATTTTTTCACTTTTTTTCTCGGAAATGAAGCTTTAAAAATTGCCGTTTAACAAGTCGTTCGTAGAAAGACGAATGACAGATTCCGCAAAGCTGCTTTATTACTAATTAAAGTTTTAAATATGCACGTTGACATGAATAGGCGTGCGGTAAAAAACGTTGATAAAAATGCTGTAAATGCTCAGCATTCAAGGTGTGACAAATAGGATCAACCACAAGAAATCAAGAACAGCGAATATGAAATGAAAATTAAGATCTCTAGGGAATAATTATTAATTTTCTTCTCCGTTTTATTCATTGTACATACATTAACAGCCTTAAACTGTGATTACATTGGAGTGTCGAGAAATTTAAAGTGCTGACGGATTACTTTTGGAATTCCTAAAACTCGCAGCTATACTCCGAGAAAGCTCTCTACTCATTCGTTTCCTACCCAAAATTCTTCTCAGAGTGTTTTTAAATTCTGGCACTCTTATCGTGTAGACCCATGGATTAACTGCTGATGAGCAAAAGCATAAAAAGGCGAGCCAGAACCACGCATAGTCAACTTCTAACTTTTTACAGCGATTCGCCGTCGTAAGCTCGATGCAGGAGGCCAAGAAGCTTGGTAACCACATGACCACAAAAAGAAAAATAACTATTCCCGCTGTCCACGCTGCTTTTCTGTTCATTGCAGACAATCTCGCTTCTTCCGCGCTTATCTTGCGTTCAGCAATTTTCTTGATCTGCGTCCTTGCCGCGCAGTAAATTTTCAGGTGGCAAAATCCGATGAGAAAGAGTGGAATGATAACTGTTAAGACTGTAGTTGAAATCCAAAGTCTTGGAAGATCCGCTGAGTTGTCGATGAAAAGTCTCACAGAAGCAAACAAGAAAGAAAACAGCCAGATCAAAGTCAATGCAGCGAAACACTTCTTGCGGGTCATGATTCGGTGGTATTTGAAAACTGCAGTAATTGCTACATATCGATCGATGCTTACAGAACATAAATTAAAAGTAGTACTTGTTGTCGTTTGAATCCACATGAAGTCAGCTAGTTTTGAAAGCCAGTGGTTTCCTTGCCAAATATTCAGTGCTGCTTTAGAAATCAGAATCGGGTTCATGAAAAAACCCACTGAAATGTCCGCTACAGCGAGCGAGGCAATGAAAAAATTTGATACAGTGCGGAGTGTCTTTGTTTGATAGATAGCAAGAAGGACAACACAGTTGCCAAAAAGGCAAGTCATGCTGGACACAGCGTACAAACAAATCAGAAAAGCTGAGGAAATTAACGACATTTCCGCAACACATGGTTTGTCGTTTGTTCCTTCGAAGCTTCTGTTCTCCATAATAAATTTCAACCGAAGCCTGATTGGAGTCTCTCTATGCTTAATCTTGATCCGAGCAAGTTAACTCAGAAGATCCCAACTATCGACGTCGCATTAAGAAAGACGCTTTCAAAATGAGCGTCGCGTCTTTCCAGAGAAATACAGCCTTTGAGCAAATTACATGTGAAATGACCCTTTCTACCTTAATGGCATACGGCGAAAAACTAATATAAGAAGCAATTATGTCCCTCTTAATTAACTTTTCATGCACGTTTTTCGAATGTTGCAAGTTTTATTCCCCATTTTGTCGATTTGACTGACAGGTTGTGACGAAACTGTCATTTTCTGGTCAACTGGTCGTCTTCAGCTCAACCACATAACAGATCAAAGTTCTCTCTATTTACACAGCTAGAAAAACTACTTTCATTGAACTGATGCGCTGACTTTAGCCACAAGAACATCGTTATCAAAGTTAGTTATTGCGCGGATCCTAGGATTGCTATGTGTGCGCGTCCCATAAACTGAAGTGAAACTGAGTGTTATTAACTTTAAGCACCATTTGCGCCGATCTTTTTTTTTTTGTGTGAGTGTATCAGCCAAATTTATTATCAGCCAGATTTTTTAATGATCCATGGTAAATAACCTCTTGTGATAACGGTTTTCAAATACAGCCAAAAGCGTCAGTTGCTTGTTCTTCATCGTTCTATTGGACAGGAAATTAAAAGATCCTGCTGATACTTTCTTGTCGTCCTTTTTCATATTTTTTTCTACAGTTAATATAATTTATATCTTTGAATTCGATGAGATATTCCTCGTCGAGGCTCTTGGCTGCAATCTAAGTTACATTTAAAAAAAAAAAAATTATTTTATCGTACAGGTTAGAGCGTCCATTCCCTCCAAGTTGTTTATCATTTGATGAAGAAAAAATGCACAGACAAGAACTTTTTTAGTTATATGAGTAACTTCTACCATGTGATAAACACTTTTACCTCAAAAATTTACATTTCTCCCATGCAAAGTGTGGATTCGCAGCTCTATTCGTAATAGCACTCAACTAGAATCTGCGAGGCGAGGTTTTGAATCCAGCCGAAACAAAAGGTTTTCAGTCTCCTTTTCTGCAACTTCTTAAATTTAAGTACACCTGCGAGGATCATGCTTGTTTTTTTTTCTCACGCGTGAATACAAACCACAAAATGGACTTCATAGTGAAAAAAAACTTCTATGCCAGTAGTTAAAATCTACTGGAGCATATAATATCCGAAACATTCAAACCTCTTTTAAAATTA
Source organism: Pocillopora damicornis (assembly GCF_964200805.1). Lineage (NCBI taxonomy): Eukaryota > Metazoa > Cnidaria > Anthozoa > Scleractinia > Pocilloporidae > Pocillopora > Pocillopora damicornis. The sequence continues at coordinate 16,203,716 of NC_142675.1, read as the reverse complement.
ATTACTAGTACATGCGCTTAGGTGTCCAGTGAATGTCACTTTGTTTTGTTTTTATTTGTTCATCCCAGCGTTAATGATGAAAGGATGTCATTTTTCTTTGTTTCACATTATCGCGTTTCCGAACTGAGTCCTGATAAAAGTGTCAGCTCAGAGTTCGCTGCGGTCAACCACAAGCTTCAGATTGATGTTTTTAAGATTTTTTTTCTCGATCACTAGTGATTACGGAAAGTCCTGAAGCATGCGGGAAGACTACAAAAATTACAAAGACGCTTGTTGCGTAAAGAAATAGCTAAGAAACGAAAAGAAACGACCACCGATTTGAAAAATTAATTCAAGGAAGGGAAAATCTACGCTATGGTTCCTAATAAGGTGCCTAAAAGCGGAAAAAATATCTCCGAAAATCTCGGCTTAACTGAGAAATATCTCCGTGTACGTAAATAGTGTAGGTAATCATTTAATTTCGAGTGCAGTCTGGTGTAAATCATCGCGAGCAAATTTCTTTAAGGCAAATAAAATAGTACAAGCCCGTGGGGCGAACGCATCATGTAGTCTGAAAAATTTATGAGTGCTGTTTTATACCAAATTTATTGAAATTTTGGCATGTGTATATACTGAATAAAGAAATGACGCGATTCGCGTAACACAAGGCTAGTGTAAAGTTCTCGACACACATGAAGTCTTGATATCCTCTCCAGTCTAGAGGTCTGGCCGGGCACAAAGCTCTTCCTCCGTGTCACGTGATATCCAAAATGACAGAAACAGCCCCCAATTTGAATTTTAACGACTAAGGAAGCCTGGGGACTAGCTGGAGCGAATCAGCGTTTTAGAAGTGACATTAATCAGATACCCGGCTCGGGAAGGTCAATTTTCCACTATTCATTTTCTTTGTACGTCGGTTTGGACAAGTTAGATCTTTACCAGATTTGCAGACTCAAACCGCAACATCATTGGACATATAATACTTTAAATGTGGCACGATTGTTAGCATGGACGCTGTGGGTTTTGGTAGCATATTTTAATGAAGAATACTTAGAAATCTCATTTATTAAAAAAAACAAAAAAAAAAACAAGAGGATTGCAAATAACATGAACCAAGGCAATTGCATAATCCCTGCAGGAATTGGTACGCTTTAGTTCACATTTACGTACTGACAACCCCAACTACAAAATCGAAGTCTGCTGATCTCACTAACTTTCTTTCATTCCTTTGAAGCATTCCCTTGAAAAACAGAAATTAGGAAATATCTCCCCATCACAACAAGTTCAAACATTTTTAGATTATTGCGCAAGCATTTGAACGACAGGCATCAAAGGTTTGACCCTGGCCTTTTCGAATCTATTGGATACAATACGTTGCGTTAGCTGTGAGTTACTAAATAAACCCATCCACAGTCTTCACTCGGATCTAAATCTCAGGAGATGCTCAGGAAATAAAAATAAAAATATTGCGAAATCATATTAAACTACCTCTGGAGCGAAATTGCTTTTCAACTTTAATTTTTGAGCGTCATTGGATTTATAGGGACTTAAAAGAACGTAGAACTGGTTTTCTTTCTTTTTCTCTCTTTTTTTTTTTTAAAGAAAGAATCTTTTTCCTGCTTTAGTAGGTGACAATCTCGTTGAAACGGAACGAAGGAAAAATGGATTTGGAACATAAGCTATTTTGGCTCTCAAAGTTTAGACGTAATAAGGTGCTGACGATTGACAGTAGATGAAAGCTGATATAAGGGGAATATAACAAAGAAAGTAAAACGATTAAGATCAGCAAAGAAATAATAAAAAAAAAACAAAACATATACGAAAATATAAATGAAAGGAAACTACCAATATCTATTCTAAGTGTGGTTCGTCTTCGTCGATTTCTTCGAAGACTACTGCGGGGTCGTTACGTCCCACTCTAATTTTTATCTAAACTGGCTTTTCAGAGCTTTATTAGTTGAAAAAAATTCAAGACCATGCTCAGTTTCTTGAAAATGTTGTCAGGCGCGACAGTATGACATTTGTAATTAATTTGACATTCCATTTCGCTTAATTAACTATAATTAGCGTCTGCAATAAATGTTTTTAAAACGCCAAGAAACCTCGCAAAAACTAATCGCAGAATCATCGTTCAGCTAATAATTTTAGATTCAAAACGTCTTAGGAAAAGTTCGATCTCTTTCTACCGGTCTACTGATGAAAAAACCTATAGCTGAACAGAGTAGTATTGGGGAGTTATTAGCAGTTTGTGTACATAACTCTATAAACATCATATTTATTTTTTGGGTGTGAAATGGCCGAATTTACATTGAATGAAGAAAAAATTAAAAAAAAAATAAAATAAAAAGGAAAAACATTTATAATTTCAACTTTCTTGAGATTTTAGACCATCGTTTGCCAAAACTCTCCTTTTGCTATTGCAAAACTCCCCGGCGGATGAAAGATAATGTACGTAATCTTATGCTAGTATCCAAACTGCTAAGTGCCCCAAGCTTACATAGATACACAAATTAGCTCAGAAGAACGTCATGCCACCTAATGCATCCCGATCTCCCTTATTAACTTTACTTTGTAAAGGGCAGCTGTTTTCTGAAATTTCAGCCATTAGACCATCACGCTTGTCTCGATCTGCGGCTTCGAGCTTCATCTCTATAATTAAAAACATTGGTTGAGGCCAGTTCATTACCGGAGAAATTAAGTCGCAAACCAAAGTTTACTCAAAAGAACGGATATCATTTGAGTTGCAATATCGCAACTGACTTATACTGAGGGAATATTACTTCTAAAGCCAGCTCTCGGAAAGACGCATAAAAAACAATGCCTCATTGATATCGAAACCTTCACGTCCCTCAAATGATAAAGTTTTAAGGTAAGAAATCTCTCAGATTTTAATTTTTTTTTTCTTAATCGTGATTATTGTATAGACTCACTAATCTTTATATATACGAATTATTTTAAAATGACAATTTGCCTGTTTTGTCCATGGCATTAGTCAGTAATAGGCGCTAAAATATACCCTAAAGTGGAGTTATGGCTGTTGATCATGTTCATCATTTTTTTTTCCGGAGCAATTTCGTCAAAAATTTTCCTAATTTTGCTTCATTAAGCTGTGACTATATTTCGCTAATAAGAGAATTCAACTCTGCAATTTTGGTCTTGTCCTGACCGCGAGGGAGAACCTGAATGGAGAGAAATTTACAGCCAAACATTTTAATCTTCTTTTGTTGTGATCTGAGTTCACGAGGAGAAATTGTGTGAGTATCAGATTCAGAAGCTTGTTTTCATCGCTCAGCTTTTGTTGATATGCGATAATGAAAACGCAGAATGCTGAAAACTTTGTCTGACAAACATAATGCGCCTTATGCAGATCGGAATTTGATATCGACACCTGACAGTCAACAGCATGTTTCAAACCGAAAATCAGCATTCAGTTGAAGAAGGTGATTAGAAAGTAGACGGGTAACTGATGCATGATCTATCAGCAAAGAAATGATCCACATAGGTGGACTGTAATTATTACTTGAAATGCGGAGAAGAAGCCTGAAAGAGAAATCAACTTCAACGGGATTTGCACCCGTGCCTCAAAATACTAGGGTAATATAGCATTATCAACTGAGTTGATAACTTGAATTGGCCACCGTGAAGAGTTTCAAAGCTAACATTTTGAGCATTAGCCCTTCATCAGAGCGAATGAAACTTTGAAACTCTTTACAGTAGCCAATTTACGTTATAAAACTCAGTTGATAATACTATATTACCGTGTTACACTTTTCCATCAACGCAGCACCACAGTTTGTTTAGAAACTTACCGCCTTTCCTCAGGATATTAGTTTGGTACCACAGGCTACCAAACACCATTCAGGCGTAGCTAAGTCGGTAGTAGCACCGAATTAGTGTTTGTAAAAAGAGATTATAATCTCTTGCTGTTAACTGTTCCTTGTTTAGGTTATGTCATTAAAATGAAACAGTAGTTTCAGTGTGTATTTAACACACAGTAGTTTATTGTGTATTCCGGAAGGTTAGTGTTCGATTCCCCTTAGGAAAGTCAAATTTATTATTTGTCTCCAACTCTTTTTATTACTGTAACTGAATCGTGATCGTGAGGAGACTTGTCAACGACTAACTTCTCGCTTAAGATGTCAAAAATTAAACCTGTTATATCATTATCGAAGAGGATATGCTTTTCCTTTTGGATGAGAAGTTAGGTTATCACAAGAAGCCAACAGAACTTTTTGTGGGGTTTTCTCAAAACTTCTCTCGGCGCTGTCCACAGAAATGTCCGGGAAACCAGATGGAAATAGAGACAATGGTTCCCGAGCTGGACTCTCCATCTATTGGTCTGGGTACAATCTATAGGTTTGGATTCGATCGAGTGGTCTGCGTACGATCGAGAGACCTGGGTACGATCGAGAGGTCTGGGTGCCATATAGGGGTCTGGGCGTGATCACTATTCAGAGAAATTCTGATGTGTTCTTGATCTTGACCACTATACTTCTTTGCCTTCATACTGTCTCTCTCCACTTGAGTGTAGAAACTGCTACGACCGAGTTTTGTTACGGAAACCTGAAAAATGCTCAGGAGTGAGAGGAAGCAGTAATCCTCCTAGTCGCTTCCTCTATGGAGACTGATATAAATTCCAGCACCTATGTGAGGACGTCTCCTTCGCAGACCTGGTCCAGAAAAGGAGATTCCACGTGAAAGTTCTCCCTGTGACAGATATCACTTTATCGGGCACAAGAGAATTACACCAGGATTTAGGTGAAAAATTCAGCTGCTGGCTGCCGAAATGGAGCAACTGTCGTACGACATCTAATATCAGTTTTCATTTGTGCGCGTGCAAAATTCGTCACTTAACAGTTGTAGCGTGTTTGGAGTTGACAGTGGGGTTTAATCTTGTTCCCAGGTTCTCTTTTTTCCCAATCAGGGCTAGTAGAGAGGGAATGGGAGGGAGGATTGAAGCTGAGTGGCGTCCAAGCCCTCACGTCTTATTTTTGTAATACATTTCTCACCTGTTCTGAGTTATTTTCGGCGTGCTGTAATGGGAAATTGCAAATGCTTCAAGCGCAAAAAAAATGTAATCCACAAATTTGACTCTTGGAGATCGGCCTTGAATAAGCCTTTTCGTCAAGTGGACTGACGGTACAAATAAAAACCGTTACGAAAAAACCCACATGGTTTGGAAATATTTCTCCGATGCTTATAACGGCAGTTCACAGTTTTGTATTTTGATCCCGACAACAGAATTAACAAACCTAACATTATTATTAGTTTTTTCATTTTGCGTTCTAGGTGCATTCATTTAAAAATCGACCCTGTCGGAAGCTTTATTCAATAATCGATAGATTGGTGCAGATATTGGATTGCGAATGATCACACATCTGAAATGAGAACATTGACAACAAGCTAAATCCAAGCTAAAATTCAAAATTCATTTTTGCTGTCTGCATCAGTTTTATCGTTCAAGATTTTTTACTTTTAAAACTATCTTTAACGTATTCTAGGGCCTTAAGAAATCGTATGGATGAAGTTTTCAGCTCTACACAGTGTAGCCACTAGATAAAAATCTGCAAGCAATATATTTTCTGTAAATCGTTATCAATTACCCCAAGTCGTAATTACGGAAAACCCGCGAAATGAGAAAGATTAAAAAGCAATTTTTAAACTTTTCATTTAAACCTTTTCATGACATGTTGCGCGTGTGTTTTATCAGGACTGAACAGATTACAAATCGGCATTGTCTAGGTTTCTTAATACCCTGCAATGTTTTCTTTTCAGAGATCTTAAAGTAATTTAAAATCTGTTTGCTAATATTTAATTCACAGTTCCATTTATCCCGAGGAGATGACACTTGTGAGAAAAAACAATGGACTGTCATTGTCGAAAATATTCGAAAGCTTTATCACTTGACAGGTTTAAATAGTACTTGAATACAAAGGTGATCTGTTATTACGCGGTTGAGTGACTTTTCTTTAATGTATACATATCTCCTTTTTGCTTTTCAGAGCTGACTCCGGTTACTTCCTTCGAATACTGTTTAGCGTTCGGAAAGCTAACAAAGTATCCTTCAAACGAACGATCGTGTCATGTTGACAGAAATACCCTCGGATGAATCAATTTGTTATGGTATCATTCTCTCCGCGCTTTCAATCTTAACTCTTTTGGGAAACAGCTTGGTGTGCCTTGCTGTTTGGAGATTTAAGAATTTAAGAAGGTTGACGAACTATTTAGTGTGCAGTTTGGCGGGTGCTGATCTGTTGGTTCCTATTCTTCGCGTGATTTACATCAATATTTCAGTTTATGCTGGAAAATGGGTGTTTGGAATAACATGGTGCCATATATCCTCGATGTGCGGCGTGCTTCTTTGTGGTGCTTCCATCCTTCATCTTTGCGCCATCAGCATCGAAAGACTTATCGCAATAAAATGGCCGTTATCGTACGACGCGAAAGTCACTCCGAAAAGAATTGTCATTGTGCTGATATACATCTGGGTACAGTCCTTTGTGTTGTCCATTTTCCCTACTTTGGGGCTTGCTGAACAGCGTTTCAACCCAGTCCTGGCAGAGTGCGAGATAAACTGGCTTAAAAAGCCAACTTTGACAATACTGTTGATTGTGTTTTATTTTTTTCTGCCGGTTTCTGTAATGCTTATTGCCTATGCAATTATTTTTAAAGAAGTCCGCAGAAACAGCCGCAGGATCTCTGCACTAGAGAGCGCTGGGAATCAAGGCTCGCAAAATAATGTGTTTAAAAGGGAAATGAAGGCCGTTAAAACTTTAGCAGTGGTCGTAGGTATGTTTTTTATCATGTGGATGCCTTACTTTGTTACCACAACTATTCGAGCTTTCGGAGGGGATGATTTGATTCCAGGCGCACTCCAGAGAACTGTTATAACGCTAGCGTACGGCAACTCATGCTGCAACTTTGTAATTTATGCGCTAATGAATGCTCAGTTAAGAAATGCGTTTCATCATATTTTGAGAGAGTGTTGTGGCAAGCGTGGAACGAGGATAGATTTGAATTCCACGCGAGGATTGAACTTGACTACTATAGGTACAAAAAGGCGAACTAAAGCACCTATGGAGGACAAAGATAAATATCGAAGAGACTAAATAGAAAGATCCTGCTTTAGTGCTCATGAGTAATTGTTTTGGTTTATATCAACATGAACCAAACAATATAGATAACAAAAAAATTAGTTTATTTCTTTCAACATACCGAAAAATGGTCGGAAGTCATACTCTTGACATATGATTTTGTCTGGTCGGCAGCTCGAAGGTGAGTTGTAATTGCTCGTCACACTTCCAAACTAGCCAATTTAGCGCACGAAAAGCACTATTCATCTTTGGTATATACTAACTAGTGGGTGTCCAAGCATTCCGGGCGCTGCTGAGCAAAGGGTAAGGAAAAGTTGAGTTGTAACTTATTCAAAAGAGGCATATCAAGTACGCGCATATTTATTGACAATTAAAACTAACGTAGTGTTTTAAATATCGTTTTATCTGTGCTAGGTACTAGTTTTAAATAATTGATTAAATGTTGAGGCATTAAGAATGTATCGGAAAAGTTTCTGCATAAATATAATCTAGGCTAGAATCGGTTTACAGGACCGCTCTATTCAAAGAGAATCAAGTGCTGATTTTTCTGAGACTTGTCCTTGAATTTTTTCAAATTTCATTAAAGTAATGGATAAATTTCGATTTTGAAATATCTATATTTTGATGAGGGCTGTGACATATTAATACTGATCATGAGGAATAATATCATACATTAAACTTACTATGGAAAATCTGATTGGTCGAAAGCATTTAATCAATACACAATAAATAAATAAGATAAGCTGCAGTAACTGTAGCGGATATTGCTTTTATTATGTCAAGTTCAAAGTCTGCCTCGTCCGTTCTCAAACTTTCGCAAACTCAGAGAGGAACTCAAAATGAGTGAACAATTTTAAAATTGTATAAAGCAACAATTATTGAACTCGATTTTTGCATGTTTATCAAACCTTGTGTCTGTGTTATCTGCCTCAGCCCTCGGCTTTAGCAGATAGCTCAGACCTCGGTTTTGATAAATAAACAATAACCTCCATTTGGCTCGGAAATAAGCACGGATGATGCGAACAGCTTTCGGAGAGCGAATCTCAAGGAAAACTGTAAACTTTGAGGCAAAGATAAATCCCGGCTAAGGACCAATACTTGAGCATGTTTTTGCGTCAAATGGAGGCTATTGTGATGATTATCCTTCAAATATTTTGGCAAAGCGCGGGAGAAATGTTTTTGAAAAGTTATCATTTACTGCGTAGATTTTTACTTTTCAGCGTTCAATATTCTGTAACAATAACAAAACGCTCTTCCATCTAGAATTAAACTGTATAGGAAAGCTTTTATCGGAATAGACGTCAAGTTGAAAACTGGGGAATATCACTCGAGGTATATCCTTGGATACTCACCAGTTTTAGCTGGGGTATATTCTGTCAGGTGATGCATTTCGAGAAACGGCAAAAAAGGTTCGCTGAAGTATAATTACCAATTAGTAACCAAAGTGGAGGTGAATAGTGGTGAGTAAATATCCACCACTTTCACCGATAATAAGCAACATCCATATCGCACAGATACCGAAAAAAAACCGGTTTGTTTCTCTAAATATACCGAACATGGTCGGAAATTGACACGGAGATGACGCGGAAGTGAATAGAGCTTGCCATAAAATTCCGAACTAAGCAATCAGCGCGCACTATCAAAGTACTATCAACTTGTGTGGTATATACTAATTCATGATATCTTGATCAACTTTATCCAATAAATGCTTATTATCTCCATGACTGACCTGTTTAGCCAGTTCAAAAGTGTGCTAAGAAAACCGAAGCCTATAAAAGAAGGTTGTGTGCGATTGCTTGTGAAGGTAGTACACTTTTTACGCGCTCGTTGGCTTCCCTTAGGCGTTTAGTGAACATACGATTAGGATTAGGCAATAGCACTGGCGTGGAATGAAAAAAAAAAAAAAAAAAAAAAGAGATAGTTTCCTCTTTCATTTCATTTTGCGGCTTCTTTAACTGCCCTAACTTCCAGATTAGCTTCGTTATCATTTTTTAAATCAGTAGTATTGTTGTAACATCAAGATCATTGTATTCCAGATGTTTTTAATCCGCGTATGAATAAAGAGAAAATTTGCTGCAAATTGAGATAGATCGGACGGGCTATGCGTGTTGCGTTACTGATTGCGTTACAGGAAAATGCTTTTCATTTTCAGCTTACACAAGAGGCGAAGTATTATTGAACTAAAAAGAGGCAATTTGAGATTGCGTTGCAGGAAAATGCTTTTCATTTTCAGCTTACACAAAAGGCGAAGTATTATTGAACTAAAAAGAGGCAGTTTGAGATTGAGGTACTTCGCTAGGTCGACGGTGTCTGAGTGTCTTGGAACGGATCACAGAATAAAGAAACTGGGAACAAGACGTAAAATCACGTTCAAAGACATCATAGTGTAATATCGAATATCTGGTCAAACGATACATTCCTCATATCAAGTTAGTACGTTGCTGTAACACATCTCGATTGAATTCAGGACAAATCTAGAGTCGAAAGCGTTTAGGCATCGCTTAAATATGACACAGGGTCGAACGAAGAGTGCATTTACTTCGACTGGAACTCTGATTTCTGTGGTCTCTGTCCTGATCTACTGTGCTGGTTTTGTAAGAGTTGAAATCAAACTTAATGAACAGGGAGAGAGAATGAGTGAGATGGAGAAATTGCTGAGGGTCAAAGATCCTTCTTTAAGCGAAGTGAAATCGAGTAAAAAGGACCCAACTATGGATTTAACAGGTAAGAATTTCTTCGCCACAATTTTGCGAAACAAATTTTCAGGTTGCCAAAGTTTACTTCTATGTTTGCACATCATTAAAGTGGCGACACAACTTCCGCTCTTAAGCTGTGTTTGTTTGCCTCCTCGCAATATCTGACTGTGTATGATACTTGTAGCCGACGTAGGGCATCGACAGTAACATTCTCACACGTGAGAAAGTTTGTGCTCTATTGTAAATGCTTACGGTAGTTTCATCAGCAGTTAAAACTACATTCCGCTGATCCAGAAAAGAAATGCCCTTTAGAGCGTGAGGGAAATTCTAATCCCTGTACAAACAGATGTATGAATAATGACGTAGATACGAAGCTGTGTTCAGTGAAACCGACAAATCTTGTGCTGAAACTTATTACGTCAGTAAATTAAACCAGACGCATCTTAGAGTGTTCAGCAAAATTCTCTTGCGTGTTTATCGTAGACTTAATCCTGTGCTTTTATTTTGAAAAAAATAAAACACATTTTCACATTCCCAGGGTTTACTTCTATGTTTGTACATCATGAAAGAGGCAACACAACTTCCGCTCTTTAGCTGTGTTTGTTTGCCTCTTCGGAATATCTGCATGATACTTGAAGCCGACATAGGGCATCGACAGTAACATTCTCACACGTTAGAAAGTTTGTGCTCTGTTGTAAATGCTTACGGTCGTTTCATCAGCAGCTAAAACTTCATTATGCTGATCCAGAAAAGAATGCACTTTTGAAAGTGAGGGAAATTCCAATCCCTGAACAAACAGAAGTATGAATAGTGACTTAGATACGACGCTACGTTCAGTGAAACCGACAAATCTCGTGCTGAAACTTAATACGTCAGTAGATTAAACCAGACGAGTGTTCAGCAAAATTCTGATGTGTGTTTATCGTAGACTTAATCCTCCTTTTATTTTGAAAAACATAAAATATAAAAACATTTTGATATCTGACATTCGTTTGCTCTGCAAAAATCCTTTCGTGATTAGCAAGACAGCAAAGTAGAATGTCAAAGGATTTATAAAAGTAACACAAATTGATGCATCAACCGATTGAAAAGTCAGTCCTAAATTTCAAGGACTTTCGGATAGCGAATTTTCTGTTGGCTTTAAACCCAAAGAAGTGACTGGCTTGTAACATCTCCTTACAGAGTCAATATTATCCAGCAAGCAGCTAATAAGAATTGACAGAAATTATCAGCTAAAGGATGTTACCCTAATAAAACAAGAAAAACAAGAAAAAAGGAAATGTATAGTTTCTGTGGAGAGGAAATCCAGCATACAAATCTACACCTGGAAAGTCGCCTCTCACTTTTAAAACTGAACTAAACGAAACTGAATCTTATAGCAAGAGCACACAAACAACAGCAACAACTAAACAAACAAACAAAACAACCTTTAGAAATGAGAAGAGGCCACTAAGGTGTCTGCCATTTTACTTATTTCCCACTTGATTAACCTAACAATTCGACTGTTCATGCTTGTTCTTCTTCAGGGCCAAAGCGTATGCCAAGTATGACCGGTTTAGCGTTGGGGACGAGAAGTCTCGGTATAAACTTGAAGTTGGATCGTTTTCAGGAACAGCAGGAGATTCACTGACATATCATAATACAATGAAATTCAGTACGAAAGACAGACACAATGACTTATCCAGTTTTAACTATTGTTCGAGAACTTATACTGGAGGGTGGTGGTTTCAGAGTTGTCACTATGCTTATCCTAACGGCTTGTATCATGGAAAAAATGGGAATGACTATAAAGGAGTTATTTGGCACGCATTTAGAAGAACAAAATCTCTTAAATTTATTGAGATGAAACTGAAAACGACATCCTAAATTGAAAAATTCATAATTTCAACTTAGAAGTTAACAACCGCTAGTTTGATATCGAAACGGCTTAGGTTTAGCTCGAAGTTGAAGAGGAGAGATTTTTTTCCTTTTTGTAAGTTTCGCCTACAGCAAACATTTGCATTTCTAACAATGGAAATTCAGTTTCTTAGCTTTACTGTGGCTATGTAGTGTCTAGGATAATCGTAATACGTACGTTAGACCTGAAATCTCTTGAATATTTTTGTTCTCAGTTTCCGAGTTTACTTCTTTTGAAGAGCCACATCTCTTTTCTACAGCGATTTCCAAGTCCGCTTCCAATATCACGCGGCTAGTTCCTCGAAAGCGGAGAAAAACGCTTTTAAGAGGACAAGTGAAACTGTGTTAGATAAATCTAAGAGAGTTTCGTAAGACCCGAGTAGAATATAATTTGGAAGCTAATCTAGTACAGGAGTCCGATCTGTTGTTCACGAGTATGACGCATGTCACATACGATCTGATCATCAATCGCGTTTGAGGATTTTTTAACAGCTTTTAAGAGCTTTAAACATAAGTAAAGTCTCTTCTCTTTTCAGCGAAATCACAACCGTGACTACAGGATGTTGGAAAATTTCTAACGAATGACACTTCGATGAAAATTCTGATCACTTGCAAGTTCCTTTTAGTTTTGAAAAAGAATTAAAGAATCTTTTAAACTGCGACTCGCATTAGAATTAGTATTTTATTTCGCGACTTTTAAAGTAGAAAGAATATAATCTAACAACATCAACAATGAGGGTAAACCAGATCAAACTGAGTCATTCGTGTCTCAGCATTAAAGTAATATTTTTAAAGTGTTCTTCATTCTTTTGGTATACATAGAGCAAAATAAAGATACCCAGGATCAGGAGTCAATTTTTATAGCCTAATGGTATGATTATAAACAAGATTAAAGGAGTCTTCTTTGTACAGTGGTTTAGCTGTTAAATTAAACATTATCGGATTTTATTCAATATAAAGACTGTTAAGTTTAGTCTAGACCAGCAACACTAGGAATAGGGAACGCCTACATATACCACTCTGTAGGACGGCTGCAGGTCAGCGCGCATTTACTTTCAGAGGCCAAAAGCTGTGGAATAGTCTCCCAGATGAGTTTCAGTCTATCACTAATTTAGATGTATTTAAAGTAAAAATAAAACAGCATTTTTTAAGGGTATTTTTAGAAAACTAAGTTTTAGATATTTGACATTGTAAATTAAGCTGAAAAGCCTTTTTGAGGAGATTAATAAAGTTATTATTTTATTATTATTAGACTGAAGCCCATTTCAAGAGATCTTTAGGAGAAAATATCTCGCGGTTTTACTTTATTTCTCAATCAATTTTGAGTTAATTCCTCTCGAGAAAGAAGAAGAAAAACATAAGGTCTATGCGCGGTACGATGAATTGGAACAGCTGGCTACATTTGGTACAAGTGTCGGAAAGTAAAGTAACACTGGCGCAAGTGACTTAAGAAAAAAAAAAGGAATAACAGCAAAAAACACAAGGCAATTGTAAATATGAAAAAGAATAAAAACGAACAAAAAGAGGGGAAAGTTTTCTAATGGTGCATCTTCACCAAGACCATATGTCTCCAGATCAGGGCATTCGTAGGTTTTTACCATATTGTCACTTGAATTTAAATCGAAGTTATGTAAGTAGTTCTAATGTTTCTAAGAGAACAGCCGTTTTCTTTATATTTAGCAATGATTGCATCAGGCTTACAGGTGTCGCCATTAAATTTTGGCAGCCCAGTCATCACCGTAAAGCCAGATTTTGCGCGATTTTTGCCTCTCCTTAAAGAATAAAAGCAAAGGATTCTCCTGAATTCATAGCGATACTTCTCGCAGAACAGAGGATAAATGAACGGGTTTATTGCGCTGTTCGCGATCCCAAACCACGGCAAGACAACGTTTACTTCAAAGGGAATATGGCTCCAGTAAACATCATAGGCAAATCGTTTTAATACCTCCGCTGCTTGTAAAGGAAACCAACAAAGTGCGAACACAGTGACTATACCAATCAACATCTTAGTAGGTTTGCGGCGCGTGGCTCTGATTCTTTTAATTGCTAACTCCGAGTGGTGGCCTGGGGCTGCACTCTTCCAGAGCTTCGCGGTGGTGACGAGGTATAGAGTTGCTATGGTTGCTAAGGGCACTATATAACTAAATGCCACAAATACAAGAGTATAATGGCTCGCAGACATTCCACTGTTTTTCCAACTAGGATGGCATCTGTGCTTTTTCCCCTCGGTTTTGACTGTTGCAACCATAAATTGCGGAATAGCAAATGCCACGGCGATTGCCCAGATGACCAGAATTAACCTTTTAATACATGTTTTATTGAAGACCTTTTTTAAAGGAAAGAATATAGCACAACAGCGGTCTACACTAATAGCCAGTATACTGTAAACGGAGCTCACAACCGATAAAGCCTGGAGAGAGATCGCTAACCGACACGTAACCTGTCCCATTACACCGCCGAACCAGTCAAACTGGTAATAAAAAAATTTCACTAAGTAGACGATGACAGGTATCATCATGAGGTCAGCGGCTGCCAGATTGGCAATCAGCAGATCTGTTGTTGTACGCATGGGCGTTCTTGAGCAGGTCACATAAATGACGATGACGTTGCCAACCAGGTCAAATGTTGCGATGACCGCCGCTAGCAGAGTCAAAACAACTTGCACGGTGACACTTACTTCCAGGTTAATTCCAGATGTTTTGCCTTCTGTCAAATGAACAGATAGATGAATAACAAACAAGCCAACCAATAAAATAACAATAAAGAAACAAATAAATAGTGATCCGTACCACAGTAAAAGATAGACACTCGATTGCAAAAACATTGGCACTTAAGAAGCGTGTACAATGAAAGATGATTGAGAAACTATGCAGCTATGTGGGTCAGATGTGCATCATAACCACCATTACTTGCACTTGGTGAATGTTGAAAACTATCCCAGCTTTCCTGAAAGAAGAGGATTATCACAGAAAAATATTTTTTTATGAATAATGAGAAACGTGAATCACTTGAATTCAATAAGACTTATCGCGTATCAGTGCGATTATTTGCCAAAAAGGCCGTTGGGTGTCACCGTTCATGGCCATACTTTTTAAATATCAACGTTTTCGCAATCAAGTACATATTTGCAGTCGTCAAATGTAGTCTCGTACCTAGACCTTCCACGGCCAAGCGGTTTCATTTCAGTGACACGGTAGGATTTGGGTACGATATTACGTCACTCGTAAATCACTCGTTGATACACCGCTTTACACTTCTTACCAGTTCATGTTAAAAAAAAAAAAAAAAACTCCTTAAGACATTTGCGGCCGAACAGTTTTTTTAAATTCAAAATCAAAAGTTAAGGTGGTCTTCCACTCAAAAATTTGTATTTTTTGTCAAAAAACTTTCATTTTGAAAATGGTGCTTTTTGGTATCTTTAACCATTACTCTTTCATTCTACAGCTTCCTTTTTTCCATATTCAGGAGGTAAAGTCAAAAATTTTGCTAAATTCCTTAGCGAGTATGAATTTTCACCTTAGCAACGACCATAGCAACGGTTTGTTTATGAAAACAAAACGCAGTTGCAGTCAAAAGGAAACGACGGAATTTCTCCTGGGACCCCTCCCTGGTTATTCCCGTTGTTTATTGACATTTCAATCAGGCATACATGCATTGAGTTACGAGCACCCAAAATGGCGGATGATATGTGGCGACACTATTTCCCAACTTATCATCCACCATTTTGGTCGTATTCGTTCACTCTATTCCTATTGCGATTTTGCTTGATAATTTATTTATCAATGCCACCAAAGGCTCGTTCTGGTTACACAAAAAAGCGTAAATATCGTGGAAACCAGTACTCTACTGAATCGAAGCGTTCGAAGAAGGAAAAAACGAGTGTCAGCACCAAAGGTCTTGGGAAAGAATGTTCAGCTTCTGCCCCCAAGATTCCAGCAGGTCTGACCACCGCATCTTCTGAGGGTATCAAGGAGTGTAAGGAGTCAATCATAAGTGGATTTCGGTTTGTAGATATGAGAATTTTGTCTTCTGTGATGGAATGTATGCCATGCAAAGAATGCTTTGTTTGTGATTTAATTTTACAAGAGCAAGCTATGAAACGCAAAGGTTGTGCCTCGAATCTTCGTTTGCTTTGCTGCTCGTGTGGTTGGTCTATGGAATTCTTTACTTCAGCTCAAATAGGCCGTTTCTTTGAAGTAAACAGAAGATTTGTGTATGCTTCAAGATCTGTTGGTTGTGGACGTGCGGCAGGTAAGAGGTTTTGTGGACTTATGAACATGCCGCCACCTCCTAGACCTACACCATATGCTCGCCATAATAAAGAAATACTCCGAGCAGTAAAGAAGATCTCACTGGAGACAATGCGTGATACTGCAAGAGAGATTCACGATATCAAGCCAGGTTCAGATGAGGGCATAGCAAGATGTGGAGTGTCTGTTGATGGAACATGGCAGAGAAGAGGCTTTTCTTCTTTAAATGGCTGTGTGAGTGCTATTAGCATGGATACAGGGAAAGTGGTAGATGTTGAGCCCCTAAGCAAAGTTTGTATCAAGTGCAGGGAGCATGAAAATGATCCTGACACCCCAGAAACTACTGCATGGAGAGCAGACCACAGAGCCTCTTGCAAGGCAAACTTTAAGGGTTCAGCACCAGCTATGGAACCAGAAGGCGCCCTTCGAATGTTTCAAAGGTCAGTAGATCTGCATAAGCTGCAGTATGATGAATATTATGGCGATGGTGACAGCAAAAGTTACTCATTAGTCAAAGATGTATACCAAGTCTATGATATTGAAGTTCAAAAGAAGGAATGTGTTGGCCATGTTCAAAAACGACTGGGAACAGCTTTACGAAAGTTAAAGAAGGAAAAGAAAGGGATGGGTGGGAAAGGCAGGCTGACAGATGCCATGATTGACAGACTGCAAAATTACTATGGAATTGCCATTCGAAGCAACTCAGGTGATCTTGCTGCCATGAAGAAGGCAATTTATGCCAGCTTGTTTCACTGTGCTTCTTCTGCAGACAGTAATTACCATGGGCATTGCCCTGAGGGTCCTGAAAGCTGGTGTGGTTTTCAGCGGGACAAGGTCAATAGGACAAACACTTTCAAACATGGAACTGGCCTACCTTTAGATGTCAGAGAGGAAATCAAACCCATTTATAAAAGGTTGAGTGAGGACAGCCTTCTCAGCAAATGTCTTGATGGCAAGACTCAAAACCAGAATGAGTCACTCAATGGTATGGTTTGGGAGCGTGTGCCAAAGGGGGTGTTTGTTGGTTCTGAAGTACTGCAGCTGGGGGTTTATGATGCTGTCGCTCACTTTAATATTGGTTCAAGAGCAGCTATTAAAGTGTTTGAGAGTCTTGGAATTCCCCCAGGTGAATTCTGTATAAATGAATGCCAGCAGTTGGACAAGATTCGTGTTTTGAAAGCTGAATACAAGTTCCAAGAGAAGAACAAGACAAGGAGGAGGCTACTCAGGGGAAAAAGAAAGAAAAAAAATGACAAATCCCAGGAAAAGGAGGGTGACATATATGCACCTGGTGCATTTTAATGAGAACATCAAAGAGCTTAGCTTAAACTTTCCAAAAGGCACCAGTTGCTTTAGTGATTATTTTGATTGATCAACTTAAATCTTTAAACTTGATTTTCTCAGTTTTGCAATTTTGAGAGAGTGCCCGTCACGGCAAAAAGGATTTCTTGAAAAGTATTAAACCAAAAGGGATGAAATTTTCAGGGAGGTTTGCTTGAGTATAGTTCTGTGTTGTGAACCTAAAATTATTAGTGATTTTTAGTTACATGGTTGTTGACAGATGTATCCATGGTGATAATACAAACAAAAATGTTGTAATCAAGGAACAGTTGCAATTTTATAATAGCTTGGCATAAAAAATATGGGTTTTCTGAGGTTCATGACATAAAGCCATCTTTGTACTTAGTTTTGATACCAATTTCAGGTGAATAGGACCGCTAGTTCTTGAGATATCCTTTTTACAAGAACACCATTATTTTCACAGTTGGGGGCCCAAAACTTGGTTACCATGGCAACGACATGTCTATCAAAATTCTTAAAAGTATCAGTTTGAGGTGATCTCTCCAATGGTACTTAAATAACTTAGGTAAAGCATAAACTGAATTTTTTTAAAATTTGAGTGGAAGACCACCTTAATTTGTATTTCCAAATGCGGAAGAAAAAATATTTTTTTTAACGACAATTCAAAATTTGAAGAAATAGGTCTTGTTGGTTTTGATGTTAAATACATTGTTAACAGATATCGCCTATAATTCTTCTACAACAAAATACAATTTCACCAAAAGAAGAGATATTTCGGTTATCTTTGAGAAAAGAGTCACTAGTTACTAAGTAAAGAGTGCGCTCTCTACCCATCGACCAGCGTAAAACTAGAAGAGGAAAAAATTTATAAATTTTTCGAGCGTTCTTCTGATATTCCAAGTGCGTTGTTACGCGATGATCCGATTTTACAAAAGTGAAGTCTATAGCTTTTATGAAAAATCTGTAGGATAACAAGTAGGACTTGACCAATCGGTGAGCGATAAGATCACCTTAGTTAATTGATAAAAGCGAAGAAACAGAGAGATTGACAATCTTGTTAGTAAATTCAATAAAAAACAGATTACTAAGGAACACTTATTATAATGTCAAAATATTTATTCAAATAAATAGCCACGCGCAAAGGTCTGTAAAATTATTAAAAACGTTCGATGATCCGCGCTGAGACGATTTAAGTGTGACAAATTCCGTTTAAGAAGTGGAAATCTGGAAACAGTAGCATGAAACAAGATTTTAGGCTTGTAACGGAAATTAAAACAGTTTTTCCGTATAAAATTTTCAGTACTCAATAAGCGAAACAAGGATTTTCTTGTGCAATCGTATTCAAATATTTTCTTTCCAATGTATGCGAAATATATCAATAATATTTAAAAAAGAACATTTTAATGTAAAATAACGATTCTATGTCTAATAATTTGACTATCAGGGATATCTTTCTGAATGCATGCATTTTATGGCTAAAGTCTAATAGCTAAATTAGGTCTGTTCACATAAAGGATTCCCTTAAATTTATTCTGTGGTTCGACTCGTCTGGAAGTTACGTTCACGAAAACAGTAAAAAACACTGAACTGTCTGCCTTTAAAAGTAGTAATGGGGCGTGTAATGATAGGATTTTCAGTCATCAAGTTTTTGTGTTAAAGCTAAAATATATATATGATTCCATGTGGAAACTGCGAGATTTTACTAAGCTCAGCAAAGCATAAATGCGACCAAAGTCAGCCGTAAACAGTTGTTGTCGGATGATAACTATAATTAGTGTTAAACTGTAACCGTCACCTGCTATTGCCTTGTTTTTAGTTGTTATCCACCTGAGCTTTATGAAAAATGATTAATCTTGCAGAAGGTCAAATTCCTTACTGTCCTAGTTTACCTGATCCTTTAGATAATTTATAGCATTACCTAATCTTTTGTACCTTCGGCTTAAATAGAGCTGTTTTGTAAAGTTTTCTTTGGTCAGAAAATCAGCAGTTGGGTGACGTTCAGTGGTATATGCAGATCAAACCTACGTTGAAAGAAACTCTGTTGTCAAAGTCATTGTCTCAAGAATCGTCAACAGTCGTTATAGATTCTGGCCTTCCCGCAGCCAGCAAGTGTCTCTAGGAAGAGCCCTTTTTAAAAGAGTTTTATTGAGTTGTTTCTCCTGTCCGTCCGTTTATTTGTGGCGGCAAAAAACCTGTTTTCACTGGCGGAAGACAAACCTGATGTGGAATTGTTCATGATGACATAAAGTATCGTCTGCTTGAAAAACACCGCACGGCTAAAAGAAATTGTTTGAATTAAAAATGAATGGGAATCTATTCAAGTACTAAATACAACAAGTTTAAATACAAAAAATATAGTGTAAAGCATTTTTCTGACTTAAACTGTCACAGCTAAACGTAAGATCACAATTTGTAAGTCTAACGATGCTGTTTCGCAAAGCAATGTCGGATTTGATATATTTTATTTCGAAGAAACACGTCTGTGTAACTCAGTTGGGCATACCTCTCGAGCCAAACAGCAATATCCGTAATTTTATCTAGTGACTGACTTGATAACGAAAAGCGAGTTTATTCGGTCAAAAGATCGCTTGGTATCCTTTGTGGTAGTCTGAAGCGAAATGCAAAGTAACCGAGACCATTAAGGCTTCAATGACAAAAAAATACTGATTTAGGCGAAAAGAGACAAAAACGTTTGCAAGGTAGATTTAGGCTCACGAATACGTTCTGAAGACTTGCGATATACTAAAACACCAAATGTGATGAATGGCTAATTTTATAAGTAACCGGGAGGCCTTTGCAAAAATTGAACATGTTACCTTCAGTTTTCACCAGGGTTCAGTGAAGATGACAAGCTTCTCCGACAAACCCTCGCCCTTTTCTGTTTGGAGGATGGTTGTCGAGTCAGAAGATAAATATATGGAACCTCTGCATGGGCATAATTATAAAGGAAATAACAATATTGACGTGAAGGTTAACTTCTGACAGTTTCGTGCTGTAATGGCCTTAACATGCAATCTTATTGGTTCATCAGAGTGGGTGTTATCTTGTCTGTCTTTTATCCAACGATGAGGAGATTTTCGTGAATTACGTTCGTTGTATTGGATCTAATTTGTTACTTTTATGGCGTCACTTTAATTGATAATGTTTGCTCGTAACAAAAATTTGCAAATGTGAGAGAAAGAAGGTAAAGGTCTGAGTAGACACCGTACATACTTAGCAGGTGTTTTTAAGGCTAAAATTGGAAACTGTTGTTCACAGCAGGTTGTAAGACATTTTATTGACGCCTGTGCACATTACAATATTTCATAGACGACACCTAAGAGTAAACTTAAAGCTTCGTAAGAAAGGTGCATCAGACACTAGTTAACTATTCATGGACAGAGACCTTGTCGTGAATATTCTTCTCTCGATTAAAACAGCATGCTGATGACTGCGATAAACAAGGAAAAATATTAGCTCTCGTGGATTACAATAAGCGAGATAAACACGCGAGTGAAATTGTCAGTAATCGGCAAAGAAAGATAGCAACGCATCCTCAAAAACTGTGTCTTCAAGATCGATTCTCTACCTAATGCGAAAGTCATATCGAATTATACTAGAAAAAGTTTGCTAAAATTAGATTTCAAAGCGGATCATGGCGTAAGTTTTCTTCAGTGACGTAAATGCAGTATTGCATGTTGCTGTTTGTCCGGTCAGCTAATGTAAACCAATCCATTGATTCACGATGTCACACATTTAGGAACACCAAGTTATAGCTTCCGCAGGAAAATTTCGCAGCATCCTACGACAAGGATTGTCACATCAGCGCTATTTTAGGAAGTTTGGTAAAGCAGTTGGATTGAGAAATATCAAAAACGCTTGACGAGAATCAAACAGAGTTTACCCCATTTTCCATCCAACAAGGTTCTCAACCTGTGTTTACCTCGTTATTTGCTAATTGGAGACCATTTTCGTTCCGGTACTTGTCAAAGCTGCAAACAGAAAGACCAAACATTTTATCGTAGACTATAAATTATGTGCAGATACACTCGTTTTAAAAGAGGGGAAAAAAGGAAAAAGTGAAAAAACGGAGAGGCTTTCGACCAACCCGCAGCAGTTTCACTACCCAGTTCTCTGTCCTAAGATATGACAGGGTTGGTATAAAAAACTTGACTTTCTTCTTCTATTACGACTTCCATCCAGCCAATCTCGAATTAAGTTCAGCTGTTCCTTCTTAAGTCAGCTTTCTTGTATTCCGTTCGTTCTATTCTAGCAATTTTCGCAAGATTCATAAAAAAGGATTTATTTCAAATAAGAGTCTGTATAATACACTGAGGACAATAGCTGACGTCGCACTAACACGTGAGAAAGCCCTAGACGTCATTCGTGACCGTGCCAACTATATTTCAAAATATCGAGTGTTTACACAGAAAAACCAACTGACCCATTTCAATCAAAGCCTGGCTTAATCCTTCAACTTCCAGATCAAATTTGTAATTCTCCTTACCGTCAACCATTAATTCTTATAATGATAGTTCAGAGAATTTAGTATTGGATCAACTCATTGTCCCCAAATTGATATTTTTCTTTATTCTCATCACTCCTCTGGTTGATATTGTATTGATATTGTAAGGAGAAATTCTGTCTTGGTCACTGTAGGGAGTTAAAGGGTTAAGTGTATGCTTCTCCTTACTATGCTACCTTACTGTCCATCTGAAAGGTGCGGAGAAACTTAATGAAAATCGCCACCGAAGAACAATTGACCTGTTTGATGTGGAATCGTTATACCCAACTTTTTACAAGAAATGTGAAAAGATTAACAGAAAGAATAATAAATTTGATGGCCATCATGTTTTCTTTTTCCGTTGTTCTGCTTTTCCCAACATTCTGAAAATCTTTTTTCTTTCTTCTCTCTGTTTCTGTTGTCGTTTTGCGTCCTTTTTCTCCTGCTCTGCACGAAAGACCTTTCTTTTCTCTTGAAGCTTCTCCTTTCGCTTTCGTTGTTTCTCCTTGTTTGCAGTGTACAGTTGCTTCATGAGCGTGAAAGCCTGTTAAAGGAAAGGAAGGTGGAATCTTTAAGTTATCATGGCAGTTCGGAAAGCCGCTAAACTCTAGAACAAAAATTTATCTTTCAAATCGGCACTCTTAACCCCCACGGTATCAACGAAAGCTTTTTATTCAATTCATTTCTTCTTGTTTTCTCGTCACCATATTTCCGCTAACAGAGCGAAGTAAAGCAAAACCAATGCATTCTGGGATTAATTTCGACACTCAACTGAAAATTTCTATAAAATGAAAAGAAAACCAGCACTTGACCGTCATATACTTACCTTCTTTTCGTGCGGTTCCATAACGACAGCGCGCTTCGTTTCCAAAGTTGGCTTAGTCCTTTTCTTCATCAGCTTGGGTTTGGATTTAAATGGTAAATCTTTTTGAAGTTTGGCTGGAATCACCAGTGGGTTAAAGTGACGAGTGACCCGCTCCACAGGCTGCCAATAACACAAATATTGCTTCAGTTTATTGCTCCTTACCCGTCACAATCCACGCCCTTTTTTCAGTTCTCCGAATCTTAGTTGTAGGTAAAGACAATTTTTATAGGCTTTTTCAAAGCGTCTAATCCTGAATACACCACATACATGGGTAACATTCAAGAGGTGAAACTTTTATACTTCGATGAATTCACGAAAAATGTTGCTGGATACAACTGTGCCAAATCCGCTACAACTGATACCATGTCAAAATTAGGCAGAGAGACAAAACAAAGACAAACTTTGAGACCTGGCATCATTAGAAGACATTTCGTCTCGGTCAAGAAAATAACTCGAATATGATACTTGTTGTTGAATCCTTCTGATTGAAGCCTTAACTGCCTAAATCTTAGGACCTTGCACTGATGAGTAGTCTTATTGTCAAGACAAAACGCCGCGTCATACCAGAATTATTCTTTCACAAGTATTTGACCATTTTTTTCCTAGCATAGCGGTTGACAATAATTTTGCAGTACTTATAAGAAATACTTCGACGTCGACTCGAGCTAACACCTGAGCGTGACTGATGTACTCACCTTGTACAACGAATCACTTTTGACAGGCGCTTTCAAACCCAGATCTTTTCGAAGTTGACCAACAGTGCGCATGCCCTGCCACGTTGCTTTCTGTTCTGGCGGTAAGAGCAGTGACGTCACAGGGTTGCAGAAGTTCGGAACTGTGACTGGGTACCAGGTTCTAATGAAAACTATGTCTGGAGAACACAACAGTACGAGGCTTTGAGTTACTGAGTTACCACAGGTGGTTGTTGATTTGATTACTTGGTTCAGATCTTCAAGTCATCACCTTAACTAATCAGATGCGCAAGCCTGTCAGAGGCGCTTTCCCTGCACATGCTTCAATTAAGAATTGGTTCATGCCTAGCGAGCAAACATCGAATAATGGATGCACGCGGGATGTTTGGAGAGCACGAGAGAAGCGTAAGAGTGGCTCGAGACGAAGCCAAAAGCAACTCTTGCGTGGGTTATTTCGCCGGTAAACCAATAGAAAGTGCAGTCTTTTGCTTGAATACACCATGGTGGCTCATTAGGAATTAGGTGCGAGATACGCGCGTACAATGTTATAAACTGGATTTCATGGCTGATCACTTAGTTCTCATACCGTGTCTTAGTACAAAAGCCGGCTCACAAAAGTAGTTGTTACTCACCACTTATCAAAACTTTGTCCTCAAATGTTGCACGGAAAGCACCCTCCGGATTCTAGTGAGAAAAGCAAAACAAATGAGCCAAACAAAACCTCTTTATCCCCTTCGATTAAGAGGCTAAAAAACATCAAAATAGCATACCTTTAGCGCGCGCTTAACTTGTCCCCTGATACCGCTGACAGTTCGTATTGTTGCTCCTTCAAATTTTGCTACTTCCAAAGCTGAATTGAACATGCCCTGGAGATGGAAAAAAATTATCTTGAGTTCCATGAGTTCCAAATGGTCTTTCGTGCTTAGCAACAGTTTCACAATATCGTTATCATTCACAGGGAAGGCTTAGTCGTGTTTCAAGCGAGTTAGACTACTTTTATCATGATGGTTACATGATATCGACCCTTTCCAATCTCTTAAATCTCGATAAACCTTTCTTACTTTTCTTGAACCTTCAAAACATCGGAACTGGAACTAGTCACTACACTAACAGGACCTAACTGAGTTGAGGCTTGGTAAACACCAGAAAATACTGGAGAAGGGTGAGTGCAAAGATTGACCTGAGAAAGATCAATATCCTATCGAAGGGACTGGAATTTTCTTTTTCGCTCAAGATTCTCGCTACTGGCTGAAACAGCTCTGTCACTTTGAAATGAAAACATACAAAGGATAACATCTGTAAATCACCTTGATAAATGCTGTGTTCTTAAATATCTTCATGGGTGTTCCTGTTAACTTGAGTTTCTTGACTAGTTCTACAGATTTATCCAAGTTCAACACGGTACCAGTGGCTGAGATGCGGAAATCAGACTTAAAATGGTGAAAAGAAGAAGGAAAAAGACACTGTAATGATGGAACAGAACATCTATGATCCTCTAGACTGGCACTGATACTGTTAATCGACCGTCTGTAAACTGTAACAGATTTCTTGAGTTCGATAAATCACCAATTAAAAATTCTCATCTCTAATTCCCAACGAAATATTAAGCATCTGAAAAGAAACATTTCTAAAATCAAATCTAGTGAGTTTAACCCTTTAACTCCCACAAGTAATTAACATGTAACTTCTTGCTATGATATTCATCAACAATCAGACCTGGGGAGTTAAAGGGTCAAAGGCCTGCTAACTTACCATATCGCCTGCTGTGCTTTGAATTGCCAGAACTCCAGTTCCGGGGGGAGCTATGGGACCTGAGGAGAAGTGGTTATTGAATAAATTGTCCTTGTGATTCTAAAATTCTTTTCAACATACATATAAGCTTCGTGCAGAAAAAAGACAAAATGATGTTCATTTGTGTACAGTGCACACATCACCGCTAAGTTTTCTTTTTATCTATTTTGTTTTCCGGACCGCCGAGTCTTAAGCTGCTACAGTTTGGTGCTCCCCCGAAAAAAAAACAGTTTGATCTTAGGTTACGTAAGCAAAGAGGATTTTAAGACGTATCCTTACCAAATAAGGTAGCCATGCAGTGTAGATGTTCAGGGGTGTACTTCAGCAATCTGTGGCGGCCGTTGTGGTCCTGGACTGAGTACATCGGCAAAGTTTGAAATCTGCGCCAGCCAATAGACAAGATCAGCGGATCCCTTGTCTTGAGGATGCGCTTGTGCCAACGATGTTTCTTAAAGCGAACCTGAAAAAAGATCACATAGAGCCATATTCTTAAATTTCAAGTTTGTCATACGCTGATGACGTGAGCTAAACATTCTTCTTTTGTTCCACATGACTTCAGGGTGAAAAGGGTTTAGGAATCATTCCACGATGTCTTTCGTATTGACACTTACCTGAAGAAATCCCATGTTATCCTCACTCGGCAGAAGGCCGCCAAGAATCACGGGATATTTGGCATCAAAGTTGGTGACAAACTCACAGGGCATACCACTGAGCTGAAAGTTTGGTAATGAAAGACAAAAATTGGTGACACGAAATATTTCTGGGTATGACGGTTTCAAGTGCATACAATTGTACCCACTGAGATTTAAGTTTAAGTAGTTCTCAGAAAATATCAAAGGAAATTCGAAATACTTGAATCAACTCTATGACTGTCCACTACATCATGAACCTTCAGATGTGAAATCAAAGTCGGTTACAAGTCTTTTACGAATATTCTCCACGCTTTGACCCCTTTGCATCTTGTGTTTAAATTGTTTGTCAAATGGAAATTGCCATGAGCATTTTAGCAGTCAAAACAGCCTTTGCGATAATCTGGTTTTAGATTTTGCTTCAGTTTAAAAATACTGTCCTACGACTGGAGAATGAAGCTTCATTCATGTATAACTTAGCTCTCTGTAGCTACTGTAAGACAGTAGGTAAAAAGACGTCATCTGATCTTGTACTAACCTCCACCCTAACATACATTCCTGGTCTGAATCCCTCATACTGTGTTCGCGTCTCGTCATCCATGTCTTGGAACTCGGACTGATTTAGCTGTGGACAGAAATAAATGTTAAGTCAGCCATGGTCTTGAAAAAAGGATCCATTGTTTCAATCAAAATGTAAAACGAGACGTGGTAGCAGTACAAACCTGTGCCTGCTCTGTCATCTGCGCTTTGAGCTCATCATAATACGAGGTTTCGTCACCTTCATCATACCTTGGTTAGGTTAAGTCACCAAAACGAAGAAAAAAACGACCAAACAAGTTGACGAATTCTCCCCAATCACATGAAACACAAATTGGACCTACGCAACCAAATTAAATAACGAGAAGCAGGAAAATCGGAAAGTAACCGCCAATTGTTAGAAAAACAAGATTCTTCATTGAGCGTTTGCGCCTCTCCAGTTCAGCCTCTGGTCTGTCTACTGAAGGAGTTGGCATTCTAAAGGAAACCGTGGAAGTAATCAGTAATAAGTCGAAATGCTGATCTAGCCATAGAGCAGTTGACACTATCCACAAATTGATCAAGGAGCTGTTCGAGGAGTAAGTTAATAAATTCTTCATAAAGGATACGTTGCATCAAAAGCCGCCTTCTGTTTCTTTTTCATTTCTATCCTCCTATCAACTCCATCAGTTTTCTCCTCTTCACTTTCATCCTGTTCATCCTCTTGTCCCTCCCTCTCTGAGTTGTGTTTGTCGTCAGCCGTATGCACTTCACCAGTTTCCAGATCTTCAAAGTCTCCGAACATTTCATCATCAGAAACTGAAAAAAAAAATGAAAAGCTTTCTTTCCTTTCTTTTCTTTTCTTTTCTTTCTTTTTTAACGATAACTTACCAATTTTACTGTCAAAAATACATGTAATCATGATCAGCTTTCAGTTTAGAATCCAAAGCAATCTAGGCCCCATCACATTTAGCAGTCTTGCTTCACTTCGCGCTGTGATTGGCCGAGAAAACTTGCGTTAACCTCTACCAGTCAAGTGCAAAAACTAGAACAAATCAAGACTCTATCACTCGTGTTTTCCCGCGCTTCAATTTGACTTTTCACTGGTTCTTTATAAAATTCATCTCTTCTTCTGATTGGCTGTTATGATAACTTTGGCTTCACGACACTCAACCGGAAAGCGCTCTGATAGAAATGCACATTTAGGCATTGAACAAGATAAGTTCATACTTGTATCATCGTCCTGGAGGAGCATCTCGGCATCTTCAGAATCTTTCCATTTGCCCGTCACAAAACAGTCCCGAATGCTCTGAAGCACTTCCGGTTGACTCCAATCCCTTAACGGCGTAGTGATAACCTCAAGCGAGCAGTCTCTGTCGTGTAAAATGCCTTTACTTTCAGAAGCGTTCATGGACTTCAATTTAAATATTCCGCCGATAGCGTCTTCATCACTGTCCTCGTCTTCTCTCTCTTCTTTCTTATTTTGAAGAGCTGCACACACAAAAAAATGGTTATTGGAATCTTAAGACCAAAAATTGGACGTTTCTTCAAATCAGATGCAGCTTGAATACAATGCGTAGTCATTCAAAAATATCTCTAACTTCAACTCTCAACGAAAATGAAAAAGACCGCCGAGTTTCGAGTTGAAGAGACATAAACAACAAACGAACAAAGAAACAAATACATAATCAATGTTACCATTTCCATAAACAAGTTTCTGTATATTTGGCGTGTCTCGCTGGCGCTGCAGAAATGCAGCTGCTGCCTTCTGAGCTAGATTTTCCTTCCACTTCAGAGCACCTGAAATAGGGAGTAAAGAAGGTAAAACACTTCCAGTTCCAGTAGTCTAGGGGTTTTTTTTTCCTAAGTTGTCAGACCGTTAAAAATGCCACGCTCATTCTCTTATATTTCCATCTTACCATCTTACTAGTCTATCCTGATTGCACTTACGTTGATCGGTTGATTGGTTCATATACATGTAGCTACACTGTAAGTCAGTTGGTCGAGAAGTCTGTTGGTTTATTGATCAGTAATTCAGTCATCAAGGTACTTATTTACTACATAGACGTTTGGTCGGTCAGTTTGTCGGTCACACTTGTCTGCCAGTTAGTGTTTCATTCAGTTAATCAGTCAGTCGATCAGTAAGTCTACTTGTAGGTCATCATTAAATCTTGAACTGATACATGTACACTATACCTTCTTCCATTTCAGATCCTGAATCTTCGCTTGCATCTTCACCTGAATCACCATAGCTCACTATATTGACATCTCCATCACTATCTTCTTCACTCTCTTTGTCATTTGAAATTTCAAGAATTGATCCTGATTCAACATTGGAATCAATTAAACTTGGCTTATCACCAGTCCTTTCACTCTGTTCTTTATTTTTCTTATCAGCTTTAACACCTTTGACCGCATTTTGTTTCACAGAGCCTGTTTCATTTTTTAACTTCTTTTTAACACCGTGATCTTGGTTCCCTTTCTCTGTAACATCAAGTTTTCTCTTTCTCTTCAGAGAAGGAAAATCAATTATTGAGTCTGATTCGGAATCATTCATTGAATTATCCTTAGTATTAAAATTGTACTCTTCTTCAGATTCTCTTCCATTATGTTCTTCCTCTCCCTCCTCCTCCTCCTTTTCTCCTTCGTCTTCTTCCTCTGAATCTTCTTGTGATTCATCTCCTTCCCGGCCATTTTCAGTTCCTTTTTCCGAAGCCGTTTGCTTCTTTAACAACAGTTCTCGTCTAGCATGTTTAGAATTCAACTTTAGAACTATTTCATCATCCTCCTCCTCGTCGTCAAATTCATCCTCCTCGTCACTCTCTACCACAGCATCATCAATGTCACTGTCATCATTATCATTCTCATCATCATTACCACGTTCGTCGTCGTCATCATCCTCATCACTATGTTCACCATCATCTGAAATAACTTCGTCATCTTCACCATCTTCCTCCTTATCATCCACATTTTCATAATCACCAAATACAGCTTTCCTTCTCCTTCGACCATTCTCATCCACAACAATTTCCTCAGAGGGTCTTGAGTAGTCGTCATCCCTATGTGGTTCAAATGCACATGCATGTAGTCTAATTTAGCTTAACGAGTTCGTAACAAAAAATAACAAATAATAGACTAGTAATTAAGCAACAGAGTGCACTCTCTATTCGTTTACCAGCGTAATAACCCATTGGGGATGTTAGAACAACGTAAAAATTATTTTCAGTCACGAGCCAGTGAGTGATTCACAAACTTTTCTCTTGTACACCCAACAGTTGGTTATAACGCTGGTATACCGTTAGAGAGTGCAATTTATTGCTTGTATAAACTAAACTTAAAATTTTCAAATTTTCTATGGGTTTATCGGTGAAATAAATAACAGGTTTTTGACCAATCAGGCCTCTCATGGGTAGTATTTCAATTATTTTGTAATTTAGAAAAAAACTAGGGAAAGAAACAGCAAGATTCAAATACACTTATAAAACGTGCACCCACGCATACACTGCAGATAGGAGCCTTAGGGGCAATTTGTGACTAAACAGAACCATAATTTTTAACACAGGCCTCCTCTAGGAGCGCTAAGTATCAACAAGAATTGCTACCCTATCTATAATGGGACATTCAGTTTTCTTTTTACAAAGAGGGATCCAAAAAATACTTGTATAACAAATAATTGTAATAATTTCGAATTATGTGACAGTGTGAAAATACTTACTCAATGACTTCATCAGGTGCTATTTGTGCACCATCCTGTGAACAAATAATAAAAACAGATTTAAATAACACTGATTAATTAGAACACATGAATTTAAAAGCTCATTTACAGTAGATTTTTATTGAATATTTAGGAAAACTGAAGTGAAAATGAAAGACTTGAATTTATGTTCATTGTTGATGAAATACTACCAGTAATATGTTACATAATGAAAAAAAGCTGATCCTGTGAGACAAAATGGCCATGAACTAAAGAGCTGCAAGCATTTCATTGGTTTAAAGCCTTGTAATTCTGTGAATATTGTTACAACTTTGAAACAAAAAATGTTTTATAATGAGCAATTTGTTTTCATCAAGTGGAACTTCTGTTTATTAGTGCTTCCCTATGTACTCTGTCATCCACTGCTTACCTTAAACAATGTCAGTTGACTTGTCTGCATTTTACTGTCAATTGTCTGCTTTGTGTCAATTAAAGAAGACACAAGTTCATTTCCTGGTCGATTTTCAACCTAAAAATTAACAACAAAAACAGTAAGTAAACTGTTGATCAGTTTTGGTGCACATAACAGATGTTTACTAAAAAATAAAAAATAATCTCTGTATCATAATCAATAAGTTTCAGTGTATTTCTCATCTCGAGATAATTTATTTTTTTTCAACTGAGGCTGTGATGGAAATTGATCACTCTAAAATGTTTCTAACTTACACTTAGATATTATCTTTTCTTCATTCTTATGAAGGGTAAATGCTTGCAACATTAGCATTTAAAAAAAAATCTTGACCCTTTTAGTATTTCTAATCTTAGCCTATTAATTTTCCTCCACAGGTTTCCCTGTGTCTCGAAATTTCAGTCTCAAATATTACGGGAGTGCATTCAAACTTTTTAGAAATCACCTGAGTGGAGGGGTTGGTTCTCTCTTTCCCTGCCTGACTTCCACCAAGGTCGATGTACACTGCATCCTAGAAGTGGCACAAAATAAACATTAAGGAAACTGTGTTCTTTTCTCACCAAAGTCTCAAAACTAAACAGTATAGGGAAAGAAAATTTAAATTGGGGTCCAAGCAATGAAAGGGAGAATAGAAACAATCACTAAATTATAACTCTTAAAACACATGTACAGTGTATACTGCCTTTCCAGAGTAAATTCAACTGTCAACGGTTACAGTTTTTTAGGGAAACTTAATTTACAGCAAGCCAGAAGCATGTTGTAATATCCCTGAAAACTGTTGTGTTATGCAGAAATTATGCAAACCATTTGTTACATAAAAGTGATTAGCATCTAATTTCTCACCACAATATAACCCCTGCATTCCACATTAAAGTGATGAGAAAAGAGAAGAATATCACCAACTAAAGAATCTCTTGATTGTTAAACAAATTCTCCTTGTCAGCATCTTAGAAAATGTATAAGGAACAGTATGGAGAATGTGTACTGAGTGTAAAGGCCGCTTAAACTTAGACTGTCACCTTGTCATAGACAACACCCCCAACTCCAGACATAGGGGCATATATAAGTCTTTCTTTTTCATTCAGTGACCGTTTCTTCTCTGCGTTTGGCAGAGGACAAGGGTCTGGTAGGAGGCTGATCTCTTCAAGAGTGTGATCTCCACAACCTACAGAAAAGTGATGAAAGAGAGAAAGGAAACAAGAAAAGGAAAAAAAAAAAAAAAACATTATTACATCACAATTTAATCCTGGTTGGTGCCTCTCATGTTTTAAAGGCCATGTTGGTAGTAAATCCATAGACTTTAAAACACTTGTATAAACATGCACAAGGGTTACACTGTTAACTGAATTTTCAGTTGTGATGATTATCTTTTCAACTACATGTAGCTTAAATAGAAACCTGGGCCCCATTGTTCACATGGTGGATAATGCTATTCATTGGTTAAATACTATCCAGCAGATAATTGATGACAAAACTTTCTTTGCTATCCACCAGACAGAGTTTTATCCAGCAGACAGTGATATTCACCCTTTGATCAACTAAGGCTTTCTCTCTTAATGGGAGAGCTTGCTGACGCCATATTAAAGTAGTTGTATGTCAGTTACCTATGATGTGGACTCTGGAGTTGTGTTGTAGGTGAGCTCCTCTCACATAGCCATATAGGGAAACCTTCCTATCACATTTGGCATTTTGACGAATAAGTTCTGGATCTGTCAACTCTTCCATTCTGGAAAGAGAAGACACAAAATTTATAAAATTGATAGAGAATATTAGAAACAAAAAAGCTGCACATGTATGGCACATACAGTGTATATGACCCTCTTTGAATAGTTCACTTTACTTTCATTCTTATGTCACTTGAATGTGACTGTACAAAACTGAAAAATCAATATTCTGCAAATATCAGCTTTTCTCCTTTAAACTCCCAGAAGTGATTAACATGAGACCTCTTACTACAACAGGGTTGTAGATAAGAGCTGGTAGCCAGCAAAGTATGCCAGCTTCTCTGCAAGGTTTCCCCAGCTACTTTCATTGCTTCAAGAGCCCATACAGATCTGCCTATCTTTTCTGAAAACATAAAAAGACTTATGACTCAGGGTTGGTTTAAAAATGTTCTGATGGGGACTGTCTTTTTGACAAATCTTGTTGAGTAGCAGGAAAGTATGAACGATATGACGTTTTGTCTGCCATATTGGATTTCGAGATATGAATATTCTTTACCGTTTACCTTTAAAAAAGCTCCAGCTACTTAAAACCTTAAAGAAAACCCTGTACAATATCCATACAATTATTATCCAGAAAAAAAAAAAAAAAGAAGAATACTCAAACTAATATCAAGCAGAGGTCCTTATCTGGATCTTACACCAACTAATTCACAAGGAAATTTGTAGCATCTAAAACAACAAACAGATCTTGGAAGTAAAAGGGTAAAAAAATTTACCTGTCAGCAAGGATGTATGGATGTGAAACTCTCCAGGTTAAAGGTCGAAACTTTGACACAGCAAAAAACCTTCCCAAGTTATGAATCTCCACTTTAGGATAAGAGCCGTAAACTAGACCCGACAAATAAAACAATTTTGCTCCCTGCAAATAGAGTAAATACCATCTCAAATAAGACATGTTTTCAAATATTGAAAAAAAAAAAAAAAAATGACACCAGAACTGACGTCTGAAGGTTCTGACCTGTGATATTTTAGAAATGTCAATTCTATAAGCAAGGTTCTACCACGAAGTAGAGAAGCAGGAAAATGATGCAAAGTAACTGAAGAATTTTCTCCACTTGAAGTAAAGAACGTCTTGTGTCATTAAAATTAAGCCACACAATTTTGTGTAGCAGCCACTAAACTGCCTTTTCTCTAATATTGATACCTAATGTTTAATCTACAAAAGAAACTTAATCCTTTCACTTCAGAAACATTTATCTCAATTAAAATTCTCCTTACTCCATGCATTATATCTAACTTTGTTCTGAGAACTTGGTGTTTGATATAATGACAATCCCCTACTTAACAGTTCTTGCCATTTGTATCTCTTGGCTGTTTGATACTGTTTTGATACTGTAAGGAGAAATTATGTGTTAGTCACTCCTGGGAGGTAAAGATTAAGAAACTAAACTAAAACTAAACAGTCACCTGGTAAACTTCTGTCCAAAACCTAGTTTTCAGTTTCTTCTTGGTCTTCTTAAGGGCTTTGTTGTTCTTCAACAAGTCAAGATGTGTTAAGACACCCATGATCTTTGGGAAGCCATGAACTTGACAGATATTCAGAAATTCAAAAATTTCCATTTCAAAGCCAAAACTAGCATCAATCAGGAGGAGAACCTTGAAATGTTTACAAACAGAAGCAAAAACAACACAAATCAGGTTTTAGCCTCAGAAAGTGACCAAATGATTAAATAATGATGTTGTCATCACCCACAAAGCATTAATAGATAAAGGTAATTTATTTTTTATCAACTGTGTTTTTAATGTTAATTGGCCACCAAAAGACTTTCTAAAGCTGAGGTTTCAAGTGTTGGCCCTTCATCAGAGTGCATTGAGGGTTGTGTGTGGTTTCTAACAAAAAAATTGAGCTACGCTATTTGTGGGAACATGGTAGTGAGAAAAACACAAGAATAAATAATTTATTAGTTGAATGAAAGGAATTTGTTGATACCATGGTGATTAAGAGTTTGGGTTTGAACGATAAATTTTTGTTCTAAACTTTTGCAACTTTCCAAATTACCTTGATGTTGGGTAAAGCTGCAGACAGTTATATAGTTCTTATGGTGTAGAATGATTTAAGAGATTAGCATGTCTGGTGACTGGTTTGGATGTGTCTCTGTCATTCCTTTCAATGTCAAGCAGGTGTTCTCAGAATCTTACAACATAGGTATACTTAACAAAAGTTGTCCATGTGAACTTACCAGATCCGCAATTTTTGCCACGTCAATCATAGAGTTGATGTCATTATTACATTCAATCAAAGTGAGACGTCTCTTCTTTCCTGAAAAATTAATCATATAACATTTATAAACATCTAAAGCCCAATGAGAAGTGAGAAGTGCTCTTAAGCTGTAGAAATGCTCTTCAGCTGTATTCCTCATTAAAGTTTGCCAAGTTTTTACGGTTACAATGTGTAACGCGACCACAAATACGTAAATTTACGAAAACAGCTTCGTAATTCTGGGCAGCTCAATTCATTCCTTCAGTAACACGGAGATCTTGGTTTACGATCCTCATGAAACATGTGCCCGAACATTTGATAACAACCGTGGCTAATGATTGTATACACTCACCTGACACAATCGTAATAGGACCTTTCACATCAGACAACTGCTGACGGGTGAAATTCTTCAGTAGTGAGTTGATGAGCGTACTTTTACCAACTCTGGGTGGTCCAACCACTGCTATGATGTATGGTGGAGGTTCTAGTGGCGTTCGATCAACAACTGGTTCGTGATGTCGCTTTGTCTCAACATCTTGCTTTCGACGAAACTGGCGAGCTGCTCTAACGGCCGACTTGAATGAGAAGGCCTTACGATTTCTCTCAGCACTAGCAGCTTCTGGCGGGTGTTTATTTTGTTTCTTTTTCTCTGCTTTAGGCCCAGCTTGTTTCTTTCTGTGCGACTTGGCAGAAAGGTTTCCTTCATCACCCGCCATTTTGGAGCTTCACGTGGGACTACGTAACCAGGCCAGCGGGTGCTAAGTTTTGCTTCTTCCTAAGGTAGGGAGAGGACCACAAAAAAACTCTATCCCCTAAAACATATATTTCTGTTGGAATTAAAGATTAATACATTTTTTTTAGAATTTGTTCATTAAAACGAGCCAAAAGTTTCGAAAAAAAGCCTGAAAACAATTTAAAAAGGATAACCTACCAATTTCATATTTCTTTTTCTTACCCACTCCCTGATAGTACTGAACATTGACGCTTAGTCAATTTGTATTTCAACATGGCTGGAGTTCTGTTTGAGGATATTTTCGACGTCAAAGACATCGACCCAGAAGGGAAAAAATTCGACAGAGGTAAGTTATGTTCAGGATATAGAAGTTTTTATCGCTTAAGTGTATTTTAAGCCAAGATTTGAGTCAATTTAACGTTTTACCGCTTCCAACTTGATGGGTTTCATCGATCGATACTCTACTAGACTGTTGTTGGGAGTTTGAGCAGGCCTGTCTCAAGGAATGAGACAAATCAACGTTTCAGTTTAATTAACAGGCTAAAAACATTACCATAATCCTCCAGATCACTGTGGAAAAGTTCCACATCGACATTAAAACCTAAGCAGTGTGCAGGAGTTTATCACATATGCGCAAACGCCAATTGGCGGTGTACAGCTGTGGTTGAATCCTAAAACTCAGAATTCGGGAAGAAGTTACTTTTCCCACACCCACCTCTCTACTTGTAGCCCTTCTTCCCCTCGAGCAATAGGGGGCAGTGTTTCCTGTAATTCTACAACATTGTGGTAGAGGGTGAACTTATGTTTAAATTTAGGTATGCTTTTACATGTATACAGGCCTGTCTACAGAGTATGGCAGACGCATATGCGAATTTTTTCCTTTCGTACCATATATTTCACATCCCAGAATCGCCTTTGTACATGCAAGATCTGGGCAAGTTCTGCCATACTCTGACAACAGGCATAAGGTATGTAAGTGCTACTCACATGTTATCACCCAAACCATTCTCTTTTTTACCTGAGAAAGAGCAAGAAGAATACATGACAGGAATCTTTTGCTCTTTCTGCAGATGCAAGCTGCAAAATTTTCTCAAAAATAGACACTGGCACCACATAGCTATTGCAAACAAGCTGAGTGATGTTAATGTGCTGCTTCCTTCCTTTTCAGTTTCTCGACTTCACTGTGAAAGTGAAAGTTTTAAAATGGATCTTATACTTGATGTGAATACCCAGATCTATCCAGTTGATTATGGGGAAAAATTCAGACTGGTTTTGGCCAATACTCTCAAAGAAGATGGCACCCCAGATGATGGGGAATATAACCCTTCAGACAGTGGACCCTCACGCACTGACCAGTTTGAATATGCCATGTATGGAAAAGTTTACAGAATAGAAGGAGATGAAAGTGGAGTTGATGCTCCAACAAGACTGTGAGTAAAACAGCAAATGTAATATACAGTGACCATTTTGTAGAGAGAGGAAAGTGGCTGATGTAGAGTGTTATCTGTTATTGGAGTTAAGGGTGTGATGAGACACCTATTTTTTTCAAATTTTAGGGCATTATGTTAAAAAAAATGAATTGTGTGGCATTTATGTATTTACCTTAAAGTTTCTACACACCAGTAATTAATGCACATTCTGATTGGCTGAAATAGCATGCTCAATAAGAGTACAGATGCAAGGAGTAATTGTGTCATGCCATTAAGCAATTTGTACAATGGCAGACCAATTCCTGGACTCAAGAAGTTAAAAAAAAAAAAAAAAAAAAAAACCACCATACTGCCTCTTGTGTTTTTTCTACCTTTCTTTTGTACTTTAGCTGCATCTGGCACGCCTTACAACAGAACAGAGCACAGTCAAAGCTTATTTTGGCTAGACAAAATTGAGGTCCAAAGGAAAAGCTTTTTTGAAGTAAAACAAGCAGGGAACAGGCATTAGCTTTGGTTAATATGAAAAGATACCTTTGAGAACTCATGGTGAATGCAAGCTTTTGTTTTCTTTTTTAGAGCTGCATATGTGTCTTTTGGTGGTCTACTAATGAGGCTTCAAGGTGATGCTAACAATTTACATGGAATGGAAGTAGACGACCATGTGTACCTCTTGATCAAGAAGCTGGCTTTTTAAATGGGTTTGCTTCTGTGGCTAATATGACACCAAGAGGAATAGTTTCTCCTCTTAAAAATTTTAGTCTTCATGAACAATAGGTTGCAGGTACAGGCATGAGATGATCATGTTTTAGTTATGGAGCATGGCTGTTTATGTAAAAAGGAACAGAAGAGCTTATTTTGTACCCTTGTGTAGGTATACTTTCTCATGGTTGTTATTATGGCAAGAAAATAGAAATGTTTGCTTCTTGACTATCAAATCTAAAATGTTGCCCTAACTTGTTTCTGTTTTCAATTATTTCAATAAATGTTTGATGATACTAATGTCTCTCAAGATTATACCAATGGAGAGTGAACATCATAAATCCCAACAAAGTTTATTTTGTTACAAGCTACAGCAACAGTGAAGAAAAATGTCAGGCTTTTAGTAGAAGAACATGGTTTCACTCTTGTACATGATCTGAGTGTTACTCAGCAGTACAGAAATAAAGAATGTAACAACACACTATTGATAACATTGTGAAACAAATTTGCATTCAACTTTTGCTTTTGGGAAATCTTTTTTATTGTAGATAAAGCTGTATTTTCACCATTCTACTGTTGCATCATCGTCATCCAAATGTAAGCAGTATACAGGAAGATTAATGCATGAATGAAGCTTAGCCACCGCAACTTTTGTGTAACCCTTCAACCCCCAAGAGTGATTAGCATGTTATTTCTTTATACAGTATCACCTATGAATCAAACATTAAGGTTATGAGAATGAAGGAAATGATCACCACCTAAAGAAACTCTTGATTGAAAACAATTTCTCTTGGTCAAAACCATAAGGAATGTTAAGAGACCAGTATGGAGAATATGAATCCTAATGTTAGGGTTTAAAGAGTTAATGAAAGAAAATGAGAAAGAGGTGATCACAAATCTAAGATTTGTAAGAAATTTGGTTTTCTTATGTTTTGCTTGGTGATGTGAAACCTCTTGCTCCCCGGGGTAGGCAGGAGAGAATTTCTTTAATATTAATATATGTTCCAGGGGAAAGCTGATGCTGATATCACAACATTTTTATAGCCAAGATTTTTAGAAATTTATAGGAGACAGGATGGAGAATTAATATTTAGAAATTTTTGATATTACGTTGCTATTTGCATGGCTTTCGCTGAGAGTTTTTACCTTTTCCCCTAAAGATTAACTAGCATCTAATTTCTCCTTACAATATCTTTAGATTTTCTTCTAAAGGCAAAGACAAATTTTCCCTTTTAAAAAAATTTCGGTTTAAACTTTAAGGTTATCCACGGCCTTTTTGTATTTAGCTGTATGTTAAGGTAGTCAAGTATAAGAACAAATAAAAGTTCTCGAAAGCTGTTTACGTAGTTGTAATAAACACTCAAAGAAATGATCTCACTATTTCTCCGGAAAGTCTGCTAAAAGCTTTGGAAAAAATACCGAGATATCTTTTCAACCAAAAACTCGAATGCAAAAAAAAAATAAATAAATAAAAAAAAAAAAAACAGAAAGTAATTATGAAAAGAAAAAATTGAAACGCCCTGATTTAAGGATGACCGTCTGCTGAGTGAAATTGGAGTAATAAATTATGTTTTGTCTCGTGTACATCGTCACGGATTTTCGGTATAATTTTTTAGCGAGATTTGACGGCGTATCGCTATAGCGGTAATTTTGCCCGTAGACTAGATCCTTCGACAATGATTTTAGTCATAAAGTGCGTCGAGCATTTTATTTCCACAACCGTTAAATTGACCTATCTGAAATGAGTTATTTACTTTTTGTGCTTACACTAGTAGATTAGCTTTTCCAAGCGCTACCTTTAAATGCTAGATTTCCATAAAAGTTAACAAAAAAAGTCAACATCTTTCTATCACAACAAATGACACCGGAGAGACTTATTCACTAATGAAGAAGAAAATGAAGAAAACCGGACGCGATTTTGAGAAAATTGATTGGTTTAAAACCCCATAACAAAATTTTGATTGCACTTTGGCAAGAATTGTTTTTATTTGGGACCACTCAAGCGATTTCCGAAACACGTAAGATTTAACATTTGGCGTTAAAACTTAATGCACTTTTTTGGTGCTGCGGTCTTTTTCCTTCCTTCCACCTTAGGATGGCGCTGTTGTATAAAGAGGTTGGGATTACAAGGCGGCGGACTAGATGTGAATCCGTTGTCGTGGGCGCGTTGATAATCGCTGGGATAGCTTGCCTTATCGCCGGTATTGTTATGATGATACAAGCAAATACGGTGCGGAAGAACAACGAGCCATGTCAAGTTGCAAAAGTTACACGAGCGGTCCTGAGCGGCTGTGAATATTCAAGGGAGGCGCATACTTCGGGACTAGCAAGGTTTTTGCACGAAGCTCAAGAGAGATTTTACGAGTTGTTACCGCATAAAATCGCGTTTAAAAAGGGGGTGATGCCAAATGAAATCCGCCAGCGTTATAAAAGCTACGATTCCACGCCAATGCAGATAAAATTTGTCACAGACGAGATAGCTAAACTGACGAAGAGGCTTGAAGATATGAACCTTCAAGAAAACAAGCTGACACTTCGGGAAAAGCGAGCCAAAGCGCAGCTCTCTCACTGGATGCGGCACATTTTTCCTTACGGTGTCCCCTTCGCTTATGATTATTACTCAGGAGATTGGCTGATGGGACCAAACGTTTTCTGTTGGTCTTCTATCTGTTTCTTGCCAATGGATGTGGGTAGTGCACTGCCCCATTTCCAGCCGTCAACTGTGTCTGAAGTGGAGATAATAAGGAATAAGTTGATGGAAATTAACCAAACATTTACACAGTTTGTGGAGAACATGAGATTAGGCGTGGCTACTGGTATGGTTCGTACGATTGAAGAGTGCAAGGCCGGGCTGGATGGTTTGAGAGGCGCCTTTAGAGAGGTCGATATTGACGGCCCAGCTGGTAAGGAAATAAAGGTCTTATAATCTTACAGCAGTTATTTATTCAACTCAGTGAATAAAAGTGTTATCGATTAATGCAACAATTTTGACCTGCTGTAAGAATTAATGATCAATCCGAGAAGACGAAAATAAGTTCATAGAGTAGCATATCACTGGATGATAATCATATCACCTTTAATATTTTACAAAAATTTTAATCTTTCTTGTCTTGGACCAAATATATGTTTTTGTCCTCTCAAACTGCGTAATTTATTTTAAGATCAAAGCTTAAAGCTATCATTAGGAAACTTTCTCAGATTGAAGTAGTAAAAATATTTAGCGGAAACTTTTTATTCATTCAAAATAGTCCTGGATGTAATGCTGATTTTATTTGTTGAGCTGGAAAACGGGCTCAAACGCAGCAAATTCACCACGCAATACATTTCTTTAAGTCAAGGGCGTCGATTACACCAATAGACATCAGAGCAATGTAATTCTTTCTGTATTCCAACAAAATCGCTAGAGGTTAATTTGCAATTTTCAGACACTCGTGGACATTTCGTATTAGATAAAAAAATGATGTTTTTTAAAATTGAAAATATATTTGCAGATTGCAGCTGTGTTTCAATAACTTTTTCCTTTCTTTGTTTGTAAAGTATTCTGTTATTATGTTTAGAAGCTGTTTTTGCACTGTCAAGGTCTTTGGTGAAAATGTCCCGCCATAACAATATCTCTTGAAGTCACATGGAATTAACTGGATTTCTTTTCAATTCTTCAAACCCCTTGACAATTTTTAGCTTTGAATTAGATGAGGAGACGCCCGTAGTTTTGTTACTTATGAAAACTGATTCACAGCGGAAACAAGAAAAAAATTTCATTAACTTACCATGACTTATTTTGTTGAATAGAGAGGCGAAAAATCTAGACATGAATTGCGGTATAGCCTTATATTATATAAAAGAGAGAATTTCTCCCACGGAGAGAGAAACAAATAAAATTATACGGCCAAGGTTAAATTTCTGAGTTGAAACCTTCGTACATTATATAAGACATCTGTTTTTCTTTTATGATCAATTTGCGGTCTCTTGTCAAAAAAACAATTTATGAAACAAAATAAAACAAGTGAGTAATTCGTAAATTTGTTTCTGTGTAAATATGTTTCAGTCTTGGCATTGTTATGACAAACAATTGGGAAAAAAGGGCTTTTCAGGAAATCAGTCAGAGGAAGAGAGCATATCTGATTGAAATTAACTCTAGGCAGTTTAAAAGCTCTTCATTTCATCGGTTTAGTATTGAGAAGGAAACATGGAAAGCCGCAACCTTTGAGGTATCACTCGTTCGTGAGCCTTCTCGATTGTCTTTAACTGTGATTTTTCAGTGGAGAACACAAAAGTCGTTCAGCGTGTATCATACGTTTAATAACTGAAAGTAAATGTGGAAATGTAAAAGGTTATCTTGTATGTTAACTTCAAAAAATTTTGCCTCGAAATGAAGCAAGCTAAAATTTTGCGGGCAGCGCTTTCAGCTGTGGTTGATCTGTTCCGATCCGTCGGTAAACTTAAGTCGTCGCTGTTCTGTTTCGTTCGTTCAGTGATTTCATGGCCTTAGATTAAAACTCTCTCTTTGAACTTACGTAGAGTTTTTTTAGGTGTGGTCGGTTAGTCTTGATCTGTCGGTATAATTGTTATTCTTTCTTCGGTGTTTATGCCGGTTAAGATAAGATAAGATAACTTATTTTAAGTTGAATAAAACGTTTAGCCGTAGAGGTTGTTTATAAGTTTACTACAACATAAAAAAGATAAAAATGATGCAGTTATAATAACATTACTAATTAGCATATACCACACAGGTGAATAGTGCTTTTGGCGCGCGCTGATTGGTTGTTTCGAAAGTGAATATCAGGTGCTATTCACCTCCGAGCTGCTGACGAAAGGGTTATCGGGCGATATGACTCTCATCTTGCCTGTATTGATGACTTCCGCTAGTTTAGGTTGTCAAGACGTTAGCTGTTGTTACACACATACTCTTTCATCTCGTATCTTCCAGGAATTCTTGATGCGCCATACATGAAAAAAATTCTGGTCAGTGACTTCTTTTCTAAGATGAATTCAAAAGAACTGGAAATTTGGAAAACTAGGCACGGTAAAGCAGTGAATGAGTCTTTAAGGCAGTTTGTCATAGATTATGTTGGTGAGCCGATTCAGCGCACATTGAGGTGAGAAGTAACTTAGAAATATAATATAAATAAATGGACCTATTGACTATTTCTAACGTCTGAATACATTTCGATAGAGTATTATAAAACTTAGCAAACCGAAGTAGTTACAGGGACGGCCAATCTGAACAACGCTTCTTCTAGCGATTCCCACACAAACGTCTTCCTTTTTAGTAAGCGACATCTTTTTCCAATCTCATAGCTAATTGTGTTACTACTACTAACACCGGAGAGCTGATCGTGGGAAAAACAGACAAACCTTGAAAGCATTGTTTGAGTATTACAAGTAGTTTCCTTGAGTATCGTTTAGAAATATGTGCTTCGATGGTCAATGCTTTAAATAAAAAAAGACGGGAGAAGAACGCTGCGCCTAGGCAAGAAAGTGCCTGAAAAAGGTCCTGAAATGGCTGCCTGAGATCCTTGGATGGAGGGATGTTATTATGGATTTGTTCATGTAATTGATGGTATAACAAGGGTCTAACACTTGAACTTATCAGAGAAGCGTATATTGCTTTAAAAAGAAACGAAGAAACGGGCTAACTTTCTAAATAAATTGTGAGACTGCTTAATGGGGTTATGACAATATAATTTGGTTTAATCAACTGAGTTGATGAAGTAAATTGGCAAGCGTAGAAAGCTTTTAAAGCTTCGCTCTGACGAAGGGCTAACGCTCGAAACGTTAGCTTTGGAAACTCTTTAGGATGAACAGTTTACATTTATCAACATGATAAAAACAAATTGTCAGGTTTCAAACGATCCGACTGCTACGTATCAAGAAATGGCCCATTGTTCCGGATCAACATTTCCAAACAATGGTAGTCCTGAGGGACTTTGGCCGAGGGGAAGCGGAAAAGCTCGCAACTGATCGAGAAAATTATCGGAGTGACAATTTTTCTGCACTGGGGGAGTGGTTAGTGTAAATATGCACTA
Organism: Pocillopora damicornis; assembly: GCF_964200805.1. NCBI lineage: Eukaryota > Metazoa > Cnidaria > Anthozoa > Scleractinia > Pocilloporidae > Pocillopora > Pocillopora damicornis. Next base: position 16,160,548 of record NC_142675.1, on the reverse strand, counting down.
GTGAAATCAATCTCCATCGGTGTACCCAGGGGTAAACTTGACCCTAGTTTAGCGCATCGAGCCAAAGGTTCGCAAATTCAAAAATAATTAAATTTATCCGTATTGCAGTGGCTCATTTAAACCACCTCTCTGTATATGTAAGTCAAGCCGGTTTTTACCAGTCAGTTTTGTCAACGTACAAATATATTTTTTGGTCTTACTACTGGTGTTAAATACAATCGAAAGTGACGGTTTTCTTTGGAGAACCTCGAGGCGATTAAAGACCTTGTTTCTGGCTGGCTGAAGATGTTACTCACAATTCCTCCAACTGACTACTTCAAATTTCCTTGTAACTTTCTTCTGTGCTGGATAACGAATAATATATTAAAATGCATCGCTCTCCGCTTAAATGAAATCGTTTGATTTAAGGTATGTCGAAAAGGAACATTTACTTTACTGCACCCCAAGCAATTTGTCTAGCGGTTTAGCCAGCCTACCCCTTGATTACGTTTATGTCAACGGTACAAAGACAGACCGAAAAACGACCAAGAGGCTGCCCACGGGCGAAAAGCTAGACGGGAAAACCACCTATCTGAAGCTTCTTCAGTACTTCACCACCACTAGTAAAACCCCGGATGAAATATACGACCTTGGCTGGTCAATGATAGATCAAAGTTATCCAGAGGTAAGAAGATAAGTCTTGAAAAATCATTTATTTGGATATGAGTGTTTTTGTTCTTTGCCCTTTAAGTTTTAGAGCGATCCGTCTTAATTGGAGTAAAGAACTGGCCAAGTTTAGCAAATCAACGAACCGAAAAGAACGACCAACATTTACGACGGACCTTAACTCAAAGCTGACTTATACCATTCGTTCGGCAACGAAATCGTCATCAATTTGACTTTGATAACAACTTCGCTGAACTTTCGCCGTAGAAGCTCAATTAAGTTTCGTGCTGATAACAATTTTTTTTGCACCATACTCGGCAAGATTGTCATATAATGCAATCAAAATTTAGATGTGATTTAAACAATGAACTTCTATGAGCGAAAGTAATGAAGAGAATGCTATCAATGCTGACCTTAAGCCATTGGGAATGAAACACAATCGTCGGTTCCACAATTGTGATGGGTTGAGAGAAGATTCTCCGTATTGCATTGCCAAAAGCGCAAAGCATCTCTCTTTGAGTTGGCAAAGGAAAATTATTTGAACCATTGAACCTTGAACCATTGGAATATACAATCATCTGTTCCTCGAATTTGCCGAGTAGAGCAAAACTCTCCGTATTGCATCACTAAAAGTGCACAACATCTCTTCTTACCTTGGCAAAGGAAAGCTATATAATTATATGCAAATTCCTATAATTTAAATCAATGTGACTTTTTTGCCCTTTTTCTCTCTGATTTTAGGTTCTAAGTTTAGCGCAAAGCGTAACCAATGAGAATAACACTCAGAGGGCGAAGGAAAAGTTCATTAATATTCTTAATGGATCGGAAATGTTTTACAATAAGAAAGATATTCCAAGGAATGAATCCAACGCAGTTGCGTATAAGCTGTGCAGTACAGTCTCCGGAGCCAAAAAGCATTGTCCTGTCCGCTGGAATGCTATTCAAAACTGGTTTGCTCATGCGCGAGAGGTCAGTTTGGACCTTGTTTGAAGTAAAATCGTTGAATTAAAAAATTGAAAAATGTTAGATTGCAGTTACCAGAATATATATCATTCCATTGAGAAAACTGTGGTTACTTGTTTTAAGATGACACGTAGATGAAACTAAAAATTTCCATTTAACTTCTATCTCTATGTAATCCGCTGCTACTCATGAACAACTTGACACATATGCTGAATAAGTACCTGTTTCCAATTTTTTCAGATTCCTACACCACAGCCTCATGCAAGAAATTTACGAACATTTAGTGTTATGCTGTAATTTTTGTTGTTGTTGTTGTTGTTGTCAGTCTTTTTAAGGGATCTCATTACCCTTGATTTTAGATTATGGCCACCCTTGATCCAAAAACGATCGACTTATTCCATTTTACCGGTCCTTTCCGGTCCACTCCAAACTGTCCCGTTCAACTCGTCCCAAGCTTCAACCCATCCTCTGCAGCTCCATCTTTCCAAGAGAGTGATTCACAGTGTACAAGGCACTCTACTTACACCATCCCATTCTTCCTACAAAAGCCTGGCCCTAGGAATGAGGAATGGACAATAAACGCACACGAGGCAAGGCCTGGACACTACACACAGGTTAGTCCACCGTAGTGCCTCAAGCGAGGGAATCAATGAAGATCTTGATATATCGGTTTCAAAAGTAACAGAATCAATTAAAGGCCGTTTCCACCTAAAATGACAGTACTTAGAAGTTATTTCTAGACACTGGTAATGTAAAGAAAATCGTTGTTATTCCTGTAAACAGTAAGTTGCTGTGTAGTGTAAAGCTCTGTTTAATTTACTACTTTCATTTAATCTCTCTACCAATCTCAAGCATAGCATGTATCAAGTCACAGTTTCAAAACAGTCTTGCTTTCAGTTTTGGATTTAGCATGTAGTCAAGCTCCCTTACGGGTTCTGTGTTTTTCAGTTGATATAGCTAAAATACTTCCCTCTAACAGTTTTGTTTTTTTTTTTGTTGTAATCCCAGAGTCAAGGATATGTGGAGAATTTTCAAGAAGACTGTTTTGATCCCATTTCATGGATCCAAAAGAACACGTTTTTCTTAGAGTTTTCTGAAGGCTGGGCTCTTTACGCGGAAAATCCGCTGATATCAAATTACACGGACACTTACAAATATGATCCGCTGATCAGATACGGCATGCTCAAATGGCAGGTATATTTACTCACCAAACGCAGCAGAGTTTGAATGCATATTTGATCTCTGTTAGTCCTTAATTAGGGTCACGATATAGATTGTCGAGTGGGTCCTGCATAGCTGATTTTACATGGACAATGCATAAGCTTACAAGACCTGTAGTGGTCAAATGCTTTTTTTTGGTAGCTAAATGTTCGATATATTTGAGGGCGTCACTAAGTCATAAGTTGTCCTGACTTTAAGCCGAAATTTCCATTTCAAGTCACTCATCAAGTCTGCTTTTCGTATTAAGTTTCCTAACCATTTTCCCTCCTACTGATTTAAACTTTCCATTTTGGTGTTTTTCTATTTTATCAAAGAAATATTTGAGGTTTGTTTCACGTTGAGGTGGTACTGTTTGTAGGTTGCAAAACACACGGTTTTGATGGAAATTTATTCCGAGGTCTGATAATATAACGTTTTCCATCCGAAGCTTTTTCGCGAGACCTATCTTATTTCAACTATCTTATTTTACAAGATATGGCGAGCCTTGAGGCTGATCGTAGACACAGGGTTGCATTACAAAGGAAAGTCACGTGACTGGGCTCTAAGACTCTTTGCTGATTACGCTTGGGACACAAGTGACAAAGTTGAGAAGGAGGTGACTCGGTACCAGAGCATTCCCGGCCAAGCTGTCACTTATATGCTCGGACAACTGTCAATCATGGAGCTGAAACAAGAAGCAGAGAAAGCTTTGGGGGAGAAGTTTAATTTGAAGGATTTTCATTTCCAGGTGATTCTAAAGTTTCGCATCGAGTGTTTCAGTTCTTTAATTTTTTTTTAAAGTTATTCTCTTTCATACCTCGTTTAGGGATAATTTTTTAACCCTGCGTTTCGCTGTAAACCAGTTTTGAGTTGCTATTATGACCTCAAATTAACTCCTTCCATCCCTCATTCCTTCTTTTCATTCCTGTTAATTATCATTTTTTGACAAGGAGGCAATGATCGAAACCCTTACGCTTTTGACTTTCCCGAGAAAATACGATAGGATGTTTGCTATATACAAATAGCACCTGCTTTCGGAAAGATCGAATGTAACAGTAGAGGCCGATTCAATATCCAATTTTCCTAATAAACCAAATAATTCCAATAACTTGCTCCCTATATCTCCACAGGTTCTAAGGCATGGACCCTCGCCTTTGAATTATCTTAAAGAGAGCATCTACAAATACATAGCATGCGTGAAGGACGCTGAAAGTCAACCAGATTGTGAAGATTTCTTGCGAGCTCCAAACAACTCTGGAAACGTAAAGACAACACATAATACAGAGCATTTGCCATATCATTCTTTCAAAGTTTTCTAAATTCAGCTCTGATTATGACCCCACAGACGCCGTGAGCATAGCTAAATCAAGTTTATTACTACGTTTTGCGTCTATCTTGTGCATAATTTAAATTACAATTGTAACAAGTGAGCTCGTCGGCGGCTGTTATAAAATCATTCAATCACAAGCGAGAAAGAAGTCTTTTTTTAATTATTTTACATTGCTAATTTTATTCCTATACTATAATTGTATGTTAATTAATTTCCAGTGCAAAATGAGGAGACGTTGTATATCTTCGTTTCCAAGGGAAGTACATAAGATGATAATTATAAAGATGTCATAGAGGATGTTGCGTATATGCAAATTAAGAATTTGTTCATGCTTAGCGTGCGTATATTGAGTCATGGATGCACGCGGGAAGTTTGGAGAGTACGAAAAATGCGTAAGAGTAGTTCGAGCCGAGAGCAACTCTAGCTTTTTGAGTGCTCTCCAAACTTCCCAAGTGCATCCATAACTCGATATACGCACAGCTAAAAGCACGAGCAAATTCTTTTAGAACAGAGCAACAATAAACAAAAAATACTCACGTCATCTTATTTACGCACGGACGTGCGTAAATAAAGATTTTGTTCATAGCGGTCCTGTCCTATATGATAAACAACCTTTTGGCAGAGTTTGAAAAAGTCCTCTAACAATAGTTACTACGAGGAGGTCTACACGGACAATGCAGCACATTACCACGAAGATCGCTTTCATATGCATTACATTACTAATTGTTTTCACTTCAAACTGATCCCAAATTTGTTTACTGTTTGTTTTCGCTTAAACGTTGTTTCGGAAGCTGAAAGGGCTCTAAAGTTGAACTTCTCAGGGGCAATAAAAAGCAAACGATAGAGTCATTTAAGTCCAAAAGCTATCATCTTGCTGGAGCAAGACGTTTTTTTCACATGAATTTTATTCAAGGTGAGGGAAATGAAAACCTGCCCATAAAACAAAAACTAAGGAACTCCCCAGAGTCAGCCCTATGACATTCCGCATACAATTTAAATGATAACTAAAGAGTAAATTTTCTATGTACAGTAACGAACATAGAGCAGTAAATATTTGTTGAATTTGCCAGCTTGGATAACGATGACTAGTTAAAAAACGTAAATAAGATAGCTCACTGTTTGTGCTATTGAAATAAATGTCACATAACCCAGGGGGAAAGCTGCATGTCCGCAAACACAGATCTTCTTTGAGAGCCGTAAAATTTAGATGCTGGCGGCTTCATGACTTCATCGCAGCCCTTTTGTTCTTCGTCTTGTACACAAGAGATGTACTTATTTATCACCTCTTCAAGGTAGGTGAGTGGAGAAGGACCTTGACGGAGAACCTAGAATCAAAGCAGGATTTCGTCAGATACCTACTTGAAAAGTTACGCTACGCGTGTTTTTTTTACGTCCTTAAAAATAAGCCTAGACTTTTTCATGGTCGTCGTTTTAAATATTTGTGATGTTCGTTATCATTAACCTTTCACCTCCCAAGATCTGATCGTTAATTCTCCCCTCTTGCTACTGCATATTACCTTGTTTATTAGCCGTGAGAGTTTAGTGTTAGATCAAAATAACGTCTTCTGCTTGATTATTTTGTGTTTATAGGGTTAAAAGCCTTTTTGCTTTTTGGATAAATCTCACCCCAGAGGTGTTGAATTATTGAGATACTAATTCCATTTTGCCGATTCCTTGATTTCAAAGACGGTTGTCTGCGTTAGTAAATCAAGATGTTATCGAACCTGGTAGTGAAAGTCCTTAATGTTGAACTTCTCATTCAGCGTACTGTTGGCTTTGTCTCGGAATTTCATGATCGCGAGTTGTCCTATCATGTATGTGACGGCTTGTCCCGGAATGCTTTGGTAGCGTGTTACTTCCTTCACGGCTATATCACTGGTGTCCCAGGCGTAGTCTGCAAACAATTTCAGCGCCCAGGCTCGATCCCGTCCCTTCGCGTGAAGCCCCGTGTCCATCATCAGGCGTAATGCTCGCCAGATCTAAACAGAGAGGGAACCAGAACAGAGTTTACTCCTAGTACATCTCAAAAAGCTGGTCAAGCGTTTTATTGATAATCACCAGGTGAAGGCTACAGGGTCCACGGACGGGAGAGAAACTCGGACACGCTCTAAGGTTTCTTGATATGAGCTTGGTCAACTGGGTTAACACAGTTTTCCGGAACCCCTCCTCCATCCAGCAATCTTCTTTTAAGCAAATTATACTGAGATGTACATAACAAGCAAAGGAAAATTTCCCTTAGAAGCAAACCATTTACCATAACTTTCCTTCACTTAAATCTTTTATTCACTGATAGTTAGGTTAAATGACTTAAACTTTAAGAAAAACAGGACATTGTATCTCCTCAATGAGAGCGGTGACTCAAAGGTTGTACCCAGTTGGGACAAACTGCTCTAGTTGACATCTTAAAGTCAGATGACTCTGGGAACTCACCTGCCATTTTAACATGCCATACTTGCTTATTGGATCACTATCATACGCTGTAGTATGTTGGGGAATCAGTGGATTCTCTGTGTAAAGTGCCCAGCCCTCTGAGAAGGTGAGATACAGGGTATTGTCAGCAATCCAGCCAATAGGTCCTTTGCACGAGTCCGAAAACTGTTCGATATAACCTTGCACCTGATACACGCATAAGTAAGTATAAGTATAGAGCATGCGCAATACCGACTGCATAGACGTTCTTTATAGTCTGAGTCGTAGTAACCTTTCTTATTGATTTAAGAACGAGGAAGTGAGACTGGGATGGGGGAAGGGAATAATAAACTTTTTTGGCAAACAGCTGTACCAGTGGTGTGAGAGTTAAGTTTAATCTAGCAACGCACATCATGCTCAATCAATCCAAATCTTAAAGTCCTGTTTAGGATGCTGATGTATCCGAATTTTTATCTCTTTAGACTCTGAGCTGAGACGTCCGGGCGTAGGTTCGATGCACCACCACCAGAGAGTTCGATAGTGGCCAAGGTCATTATGAAGTCTAGCTCTTCTTTGTCCAAAGCTCTCAACCAAACTAATAGCAATGTTTTTCATTCGACTGCCGAATTCAAATTTAGCATTTTTCCTTTCGCCAAAATTGGTTCGAAAAAAAGATGAGCCTAAGTCTCTTTAAGAAAAACCGATAGTCTTTTGACGATAATTTCATTTGAAATTTCGACGAATTGTACTTTCAAAGAAAGTTTTTCTCTAGCTTTCTTTTTATTAAAGGAGATAAGGACAAGCCAGAAAAGACATGCTTAAAATGGTCACGATCTGGTTGGCTATTATGTGAGCCAATCTGATTGGCTCTCAGCAGAGAAATTCATTCACGAATAGCACTAATTTTTTGTTCGATGAGAAAGCAACACTAAAGCAAAACAAGTGATCAGATTTGCAGACTTGTTTACATTAACCGCAATCATGCAGGAAAATGAAAGCCGGCAAAAGAAGCCATTGTGTGGCCAGTTTTGAAATTGTCTTTTTCTGTTTTTTGTTTGGTAGATTAAATATTGCGATTTTTAAATGGATGCGACAAAGTGGCAATTGAAACTTCGTGTCGCGAAATTTGTGCTTTCAAATCGAACACGTGCAGCGTGCTCGTTCGATTTTGAAATTACGCGTATGATTACAGACCAAATTCGCTTTACTCGACTGCACAGGAAAATTTATGTTTTCTCACGCTGGAGGCCATTTGCTAGCTCCCTGGTAATATTACTCTTTTTTCCCGATAAGCCATTGGTTCTGAAACAGTTTATAAAAAGACCCCCTTTGGATTCGACTTACTTGGGTATGGTGCCCAGGCCTCGCTTCGTGTGCTGCCAGCGTGACTGCTTCATATCTGGGCCCAGGCCTCCCAAGAAAGAACGGAATGTTGTAACTGGCAGTCCTGGAGCAATTTTTGTCAGAGCTTTGGTAAAATGGTACACCACTGGATGGATTGAAATCGATGTCAAGTTTGATGGGACAGTTTGGAGTGGAATGGTAAGGGCCGGTAAAATAAAACAGGTCTGCTGTCTCATAATCTAAAGTTGCCATAATCTATGAAAAAATGAAATAAAAATAAAAGTAAACATATATCACTAGGAATTACTCATTAGGCGCTTTTTGTGCCTAGGTTTTGCCTTTTATCAAATGATCAAGTACATGGAAGCTCGTGTATCAGGTACCTACACTGACAAAAGTGTACAATACTTGCGACCAGGGACGGTGTAACTTGTTTCAATGTTTCAGTCCGTATGACAATACACGAGTTTCTACGGGACGGGAGGAGTTGTTTCTTACCAATTGTCGTCCGGTTTACTTCGTCTCTGTTCGTTGTTACGTAGCAGTCGTGTCAGTTTCTGTTGATGTCCAGTACGGGAACGTTAAGTCGTCTAGTTGGCTCGTTTTTTTATAAGATCAAATGCTCCTACTGCCATGCCTCCTACATTGGAGAGGCTGGAAGAAACCTCACCAGAAGAGTAAGTGAACACAAGCGAGCGAAGAGGAAAGGTAATGTCAACAATCACATTGCTGAACATCATCGACTTACGAACCACACTCTATTGACTAGGACTTTGCGCAATGCCTAATCTACAGCACAAACTACTTTCAACGACTTACTCTGAAATCTGGCTTTCTGGCTTAGAAAAGACTCCCTTTGACAGGTGTCAACCACAACCGGCACCTTACAAACGACGCATTTACGACATTAACGTAACATTAAATTCCGTTTTTACACTCGATTGCAAAAACTTTGACAGTTGAAAAGCGTTAGCAATGAACGATAAGACCCAATTGCTTTATGGCTACACATTTCCATAATAACCACAATAAGTTGAACGTGGTTAATGATAGGAGCCATGCATCCACGCTTTCCTGAAAGAAAGGAATTGTCGTAAACAAAGTTTTTCGATTAAAATCAGAGAGTGAAGCACTGATTATGTGATTGTGCGAATATTTCTTACAAAGCCTTTTGGTCTCATTGTTCATGGATCATACTTTATTGGGTGTCATCGTTTCTACAATCGAGTGTATACCAATTAACCCAAGGACAAAGACAAACTTGGAAATTAGTGACCAAAGATAGTCGGTCCAGAAAATTTTTTAGGTTACATGGCGCCTCGGACCATCTTAAAACCATGGTTAGAGTATTTTCTCTTGGATCTCTCGCCTCATATTAACAAGAGGTTACGTATATCGAATGAATAAAGGGGTAAGTTAAGTTTCTAAAGAAACTGAGGTGCTGCGTCGGTGGGAGAGTATAACAGGGTAATTTGGTATTATCAACTGAGTGAATAACGTGAATTGGCTACCGTAAAGAGTTTTAAAGCTGACGTTTCGATCATTAGCCTATCGTCGAGCGTAAGCCCTTCTCTCTGACGAAGGACTGACGCTCTAAATGTCAGGTTTGAAACTCTTTACGGTGGCTAGTTTACGTTATCAACTAAATTGATGACATTAAATTATCCTGTTACGTATGTCGACCTGGTGCACTAAAAATTATTTCTAGCACTTTCAATAAAACTATTTTTTATAGTAATTGTCAAACTTTTTTTCTTACTTCTTTAGCATGGGAAAACCATTTGGTCATGGCAGCAAAACGTATGGGGCAGTATTTCTTTGCATCTTGAACACTGCTGCATACTTTGTGTGCATTTGCATCAGACTCGTTTGCTGGGATGTCACCATCGTTGTAATACTGACTGGACTCTTCAATTAGCCGTTTAAATGTAATCTTTGCTTGTTCTTCGTCAGTAGTTTGAGTGATTTTCTTGGCTACCTCTAAAAGCTGTTGAAGGAAGGAAGAAAAAGAAATAATTTTGGGAAATTTTAATTGAGATTCCACTGGTCTTGCTTCACTACGCCAATGATGGTTGATTTTATATTTTTTATTTTGCAACTGGTACCTTGTAACCTTGAACTTTATAGGTTAGTTGGCTGGAAGGTAAATGAAGGGGTCGACACACTGACCATTTATCTTAACCGTTTTAATCCTGAGTGTGACTGACACATAATTCTTCTTACAGTATCAATACAGTATCAAGCAGCTGAGTGATGAGAATTGCGACAAATGTGAACCAGGGATAATCATCTGATCCAACGCCAAATTCTCAGAACAAACTTTAAATGTATGTACTTTGAAATGTATGGCAGACTAAGTGAAAGGGTTAAGCTTAAGGGTCCAGCATCTGGAAACAAACATTTTCTGGATTATAAGCGCTATTTAGCTTACCAGAAATGATTAGGAATAACATATTGAACAAATTTGTTCATTTTCACCGTTTAAAAGTATACCTCATTGTAAAGTTCATCTCGCATTTTTTCCCCAAGTGTATAAATTTCATCCGGAGTTTGTGAGTTGGTGGTAAAATGAGCCAGTAACTTGATGTAGGAGTTTCTTCCATTGAGCTTCTCTCCACTTGGCAGCTTCTGCGTTGTCTCTTTACTCGTACGAACTCCGTTTTCATAAACGTTAAGAAGTGGTAAACTTCCAAGGCCATAAGAAACACTGTCTGGTGCACAGTGTGGTATTTGATATGTTTCTATAAATCTAGAAAATAGTATTCGATAGAATTACGTGAATACAGGCATGATGGAGGGTTTTGATTTGACATTAGGAGGGAAAGATTTGGCAACTATATATATATAAATATATATATATATAAATAGAGAGGTTAATTTAGAGCATGATTCAAACATCCTCAATCACGTCCACGGCAATTACCCGTCAATATGTCGTGGGTGGTTTCATGCTTTCAGCCTCTACTGAACTGCCCAGGCGTTCGAATCAATTGAAATTACTAAAATAATAATAATGATGATGATGATGATGATGATGATGATGATGATGATGATGATAATAACAACAATAAGAATAACAACAATGATAAAAGTAAAGCCTGTATGCGAGACTGATTATCGCAACTATTGAAAATTACTCTGGTCTCTGTGTCTTGAGGACCCTATATCTGATAATTTTACGCTTAAAAGGGATGCTTTAAACGGGGGTTGAAAAGGTTTCCCTGACAGTTTCCAGACACCCATTTATGTCATTGAATAGTGAGAGGCGTCGGGTCCTCTTGCATTGCCCACTGAGGGAACTGAACCCAAATACGCCGATCACAGCTTAGGCCTGGATCATTAATTTCAGTCTGAATCTGTCCTCACATTTGTCTCCTAAAACTGTTTTTATGAAGACATACATACTTTAACATGTTATCTATGGGCTTTCCAACATACTCCAGAGCGTATTCACGAAGTGAATCACCCACTGATTTGCCATGTTTATCTTTCCACTTTTGCTTTTCATCATTTGTCATGTTCTTGATAAAATCTGCGGCAAGGACCGGCTTTATGAACGACGCTTCGTAAATTCCTGCATCGGCGAAAAATATGTGCGTGCATTAGGTTTCATTATTTCGCTAAAAAATTTTCTGCATTACCAAACCCATTACACACTAACATCAGTTTGTATATTCTCCTTACTGTTCTCTATACATAGCCTAAGATGCTGACGAGGAGAGTTTGTGTAACAATCAAGAGCTTCTTTAATTGGTGATTACTTCTTATATTCTCGTGTCTTTAATGTATAATTCAAGGGTGACATAATAAGGAGGATTAAAAGAAGTCACTGCTGGGGATCGAGGGTTGAGAAATGAATTGGACTTCAGTATAATGTTTCACCTAGTTATTGATGTACCATTCCACTGAGACAGCGTCATTTAATTTGAGAGTTGGATTTTTTGCCGACATCTGTTATTCATGTCATCTTGTTTTGTTTAATTTTCCTCCATGCATGAAATTATTCTGTATCGTGACTAACTAAACACTTTTCCTGCATTATCAAATTTACAAATATCTGCATGTTTACATGGCAATAATGTTCAATCTGTCTCGCGTCAATAAGTTTCCCAAAAGGTCTAGACATGTTGAGAAAAGTGAGCGATGACCCAAGATGAAGAGGCACTGTGATTGAATGGTGCACTTCAAATGTCAGATACTCTTTCAAACACGGAAAAGATAATCGAAACATTAACTACGTTTGAACTTCGTGGAAAGCAAGGAGAGCATTGTTTTCTATAGCAATGTCTTTCAATAGCAAGTGAAAGGATTACTTTCCCTAATTGTTAACTGCATATTTGCTTCACAGTCAAGTGGAGGTCATGCATTTTATTTATTTCAAAAAGATGGTTTCAAATCGGGTCATTGCTGTAAATTTAAATTAAGTTCAAGTATGTTGTTCTCCAAACATCTGTTGAAACACAAACAAAAAACTGAACGAATTGAATTTCAATCATTCGTCTGCTGGGTTAAAACATATTAGTTTTTGTATCATATTTTCAAAGACTTGATACCTGAGGGCCCTTTCAAAGCCACATCTTTGTAGTTGCCTTTCAAGCCATCCAACCCAGCCTTGCATTCCTCGATCGTGCGAACCATTCCAGCATCCACTCCTAACCTCATGTTTTCCACAAATTGATTGAAAGTATTCTCCAGTTCCTTGAATCTGTCTCTTAGTAACTCCACATCGCTTACAGTGGAGGGTTTGAAATGTTTAAAAGCAGCCCCAACCTCGGAAGGAACCATGCAGATAGGGAACCAGCAGAATATATCTGGTCCCATCATCCAATCTCCAACGTAATAGTCATATCCGTACGGTACCATGAAAGGGAATGCATGTTTTGCCCAATGCAATAATTGCGCCAAGCCTCGTTTCTCTCTCAGAGTGAGCTTATCCATACTAATCGGCATCTTCTCGATTTCGTCTGCAATCTTTGCTGCTTCATCGGCAATTAGTTTTATGCTGGCAGGAGTTGGATCGTACGAGCGGTACCTCTTCTTGACTTCCTCCGGCGAAACGTTAGGCTTTCCTGTAATCTTGTTGGGGTATAATTCAAAGTACTTATTTTGTGCTTTCTGAAATAAATCATCGAGACCAGCTCGCTTTGCCTCCTGCGAATAATCGCAGTCGCTTTGCTTGGACGATTCACTCTCATCACTTTTACGGTTTCTTCTCGCCTCTGCAATAAGCGCAATTCCTGCGAAAAAGCAACACAAGCAGAGAATTCCCAGCAAGACGAAAATTATGATCAAACATAGTTTCCGTCGTTTCTTCTTGGACGACTTACGGGAGGCGGTTTCATTCTTTACGAATTCCATGTTCAAATTTTCATGTACGTAGTTTGCAGATGAATTAAAACTTCTTAAATTGGCACAAAAGACATCCTTTGTTACCTAAAGATAACATATGCATTAATTGTTAATCAATTGTGTTGGGTACGTGAAGTAAAACACGCACTCAAAAACACTTAAATAAATCGTGATATTTCAATCTTTTAATATTGAAGATTACCTCTTATATATCGTAGGTTTGAATTCTGTAACCCAGAGTTGTCAGGGTTAATACATTGAATGAAAGTCATACAACCAGTGAAGAGAGATGTTTGCGTTCTTTGTTTTTGTTCCTGACCGCTGCCAGCCTGCTTCACATCATGAATAACAAATTAATTAGAGCAGTCAAAAAATGCTACTTTGACGAACCCAGAAAAAAAAACATTTGCCAACCATTTTGATTAATCTATTGCTCTTGGTGTATAATCATCCGAGGTTGTTTGCTAGATCTTGATTAAAATAATTGATGAGCAATCATCTCTCTCCAGAAGCCACTTGCAGAGCCGGTCTTTGTATTCGGTTTTGAAATTCATTGCCAGTGATGTAATATTCATCATGCGCATGTTTATCCTTAAAAGCTGTTTACCTTATCTCTCGGAGTTGATTTATCGCTTAGGACTGCTTTAAACTCTAACCTTTGTGTTAAGATGAAACCTTTCACTTGAGTTTCTAAAGGAGGGTAAGCAACAATATTAAATGGAGTCCTAAGAACAGCACTCGTTCAATAGACTTAATCAACATGGATAAGAAGGACTGACCTTTAATTTGACTTTGATTTTTTTCCGATCAACATAACATGTTACCTGATTGGTGGGAAGTGCAGAGTGTGGAACACATGCAGTTGCCTTTTACGCAGGCTTAGCGAATCCAAAATAATGTTTTTGATATGTCACTCTTAAGCCGGCGACACATCTGGCGTTTTTTTGTTGTTGTTGATCGCGACAAATTTGATATCCGCGATTGACAAAAATAGCCATCGCCTCACCGGGCACACCTGGCGATTTTTACCAATCACCGCGATCGGCGTATGAAGTCGCCAGTGTGTCGCCGGTTTTATCACTATTAATAAACACATCTTTTACAGGAAGTCTGTTATATAATGACAGAGAGCGACAAATTTTCGACATGTTTATTTTACATCCAATAACAAGTTTTCCATGATCAGGAAGTACAGTAGAAACCTTTGATAACAAAGTGGGGGAAATGAAAAATCCTATAAAGCCACACCGAGGTTATATTCTGGACATCATGTTACATTTGTCTCAACACGTTGTCCCTTTCTTACTATAGAAGTATCTGTTATATAAAGGGCTGCAATACCGAGTTTTGTCACGAGAGGGTTCATTGTCAATATAGGATTTTCGTCATATAATTTATGGTCTTTTAACGGTGCGGTTTTGCTGTGCAGCGGGTTTGTAACATAGGGATGGTCGGTACATTGCGTTTAGTTATGCTGGGATGTTTTTTATATTATGAGAGTCATTTTATTGGGTGGCTTTAAGGAAAAAAAAACGGAAAAGCCCTCGGGCCAGGCCTTAGGATCTGCCAATATATTGGGTTTTTCTTAAATAACCTCTCGTCAGATGAACGTAAGTTTGTTTTCCGTGACGTCCACATCGATGCTAAACTCGATCTAATGTTCTAAATAAAAGCAACCTTACCATTTGTCGGACATTGTGGCGCATTTTGCAGGCTAAAATGTGGATTTTTGAGAGCTAAAATGTATTTTAGCTGCTTGCACACTTGCGTGATTGTTCAGAATGTTCAGACCTCCTGGAACGGTTTGTTGTCATTTTTACAGTTTTTATTTTGTCAGAGCTCTCTATAGTGATAATAATAGAATGCAGTTTATTTTCTTGGACATAACTATGCTTTGAGCCAATTTCTCAGATAACTCTTATGTTTATACTAAGTTTAGTGTATACCAAAACAACTAGCGGAGGATATTTAACTCATCGCTTCGCGGCTTGGTAAATATCTACCACTAGCCATATCTAGTTTGGCGAATAGCTGTTAGTGGTAGAGGAGTGGGTTTTTTATGTCTGGATGTTCGTTATATAAGGAAGGGATTATTTATTATTTTAGGATAGGTTTTTCTTATCAGACTCATCAATATAAAGAGGGTTCTTTACATCATGATGTTGTTGCTGTATCAGGATTCCACTGTAAGCTGACATTATTAAAGGAAGACCTTTCTTTAATGATGTTTGTGACTGATTACTTCTGTTATCTGAAAGAAAAAAACCAAAAAATACTGGTGTTTAAAACGAAAGGTCCGGTCATTATTTATTGTTTGAAGGGGGGGGGGGGAGGGGTGGCGATGGGTCGGAGGATTCTAGAGGGAATCACATGGTTTTTAGGAGGAACAGAGTGGGGAGGATCAGTCGTTGCAGACTGGATTTAAGGGGGGGATACCACGGATAATTGACTTGATTAGGGGGGGTCCATGAGAATGTTACAGAATATTATGAAGGATCGGCTATCGTGGCACAAAAATAGTCCCTGCCCCTCCCCCTCCCCCGGATCATTTGAGCCTCCTTATCAGGCGTCAAATGATGAGCGGCGTAATGCCAAGGAAAGGATGAAGATACGGTTCATATCACTCACCTACAAAATTTCATAAATGTAGTAAGTATGAGCCTTCCCAACTGCATGTTCATAGCACTGTGTAAGGACGGTCTTGAAATGGGAGCTCGGCATCTTACCGACCCAACATTCACCATAGAATTTCACTCCAAACACCTTGTAATTTGTGCGTTCAACGACCTCACGGTAGCACTTTTCCACTACAGTTTCTATTGCGTTCCATTTGATGCCACCGGTACGGAAATTGTGTTCCAGAAGTGGCAGGAGGCGCTTATGTGTATTTTCTCTGCAACAACCCAGTGATCTGTATTTTTGAACTGGAAGAACTGTAAGGAAGAAGAATTTCATAAGTAACTTACGGATATTAGTCGCCATATTGCTAGTGTCTTTTTGTTTAAGAGCGTACGCTGTCATCGGTTACTTTAGGGTCACATAGCATCAACAGTGGCGAATGATGGAGCATCTAGGAGAGAGCGAGAAAAGGAGTTGATTCACCAGAAGGAGAAGGGAGCGATGATAGCAATAATGACTAAATGGTAGGAGTTTAGCGGCTTACTGCAGCTGGAGCTTAAATCAGTTTCTCAGCATGGAAAGAAGAGAAGCATTATAATATTGAACTCCCTGTGGTCTGACCGGTCTGACCGGTCTGATCGCTGGAGTGAGAATATTATCGGTAGCAGTGAGTGACGACTCGGTAACTTTGGCAGACATGATGATCATTATCTGAGTTAACTGACGAACTGTAGGTTAAGGAACAAACTGTGGGAAAAGAGTGCTTTAACCATCAGCCAAACCGATATAATCCCGCTCCTCTGACCGAAGCCCGATCAGAGGTCCAACGCACCAGTCGGTGGGGCACTCTACTTCTTAGGCTTACAAAAAAAAACAAAAAACAAAAAGCAAACAAAACAAGAAAGGAGAGAAAAACAGAGGAAATCAAACAATCATGACGAAGACGACCAAAAAAGAAGAAGAAGTCCAACCCCCCCATTGGTAGTTTGTGGGTTCATTGTTAAAAACGATTTTTCTATTTGTTATTTTCCAGTCAAAGTGAAAATTGATTGAACTGGTAGCCAAAGGCAACGCAATCAAGGCAGGATATAACTTATCCGCCGGTCAAGCCATTTCCACGATGAATGGTCGTAACTCAATTTAAATTTCAAGAGAGCTGACGATAAGTACGGGAATGACTAAAAAGTTCTGTTCAAAATCTTTAATATCTTAAGGGGTGCTATATCACGATACTTCAAGTCGTTCAGAAAATATCGTTATATTCTCTTAATTTAATAACATTAAAACTTTATAATATTAATTTTCTCAAGCGATCACGTCTTATGCTTGGTCTCTTTCATTTCTTTTGAAGCAGCAGTAGCAGGAGTGGGAGGGGCACGCAGGGAGAAAGGTGGCGTGGTGTCGCTTCCGCTCTCTCCAGGCATCTCTCAAAAGGATTTTTAGCTGGCAATCAACGTGTTCGTCTTAGTGACTTCTTGATCCTGCCAACCATGGAAATTATGCACATGTGGCCTTTATTATTTTAAAAACGGTGACCATAGCAACTTTGCCATAGGGTTTTTATATGATGTTTTTTTTTTACGACACTCTATGACGCATTTCGTTATGTATGAATTTCGCAGTGTTTCCGCTAAACGGATATGATCTAGAGGACGTCGTATGGGTCAAAAAGGCGATTAGATGTTCCGATATTAGGTTCTTTTTAGTTGATTCATTTAATTCACGGTTTTAGGTGGTATTTAAGCTAATCACAAACGATCTCATTTAGACTAGAGATTTTTTTTTAACGTGGTTTATTGACATGATACGACTCAGGATTTATATATATGCTATATGAAAGCAAGGATAAAACACTGATATTTAGACAGTAAAAATTGAGTGTAGTTATAATTGTTTAACTTATTTACTTGTCAGATAATTGTAGTAAATATTGCATCTTGTTGTTCATCTCCAGCTTTAAACAATTGCCTCTCTGACATCGTCGCTTAGGTTTTCAACTCTTTAAACGTTAATGGTATCGCTGTCAATTAAAAATATCATCACATTTCTTCAGTGTCTTTAATATACTTCTTGGGACGTAACTGCTGGTGTTCACTTCCTCCCCCCTCTCTTAAATGATGTATTTTGTGAACGTAAATGGTAACTTAATCATGACATTTTTTTTTCTATTTTTGCCAAAACGAAAACAGGTGATATCATATTTGTTATGAATAATAATTGTTGAGAGTTGTTTAATTTTTTCATGTAAATAAACAAAGATAAAGGAACTTGAACACACTTCCCGAATGTGTGGATTAACAAAAAGTCACACATTCGGCGAATCCTCGTGCAATATTTCAATTTCTACATTCAGCAAAGGAGTTTGTATATCAGTTAAATCACTCACATAGACACAGTACATAGCGACTGAATATGTTCTACATTTGATTTGTCAAAGGGGTAGTTTAAATGTTACTTCCACAACTTAGGATGAGAATTTATTGGCTTTCATTAGTATGCTAAGGACAAAAGAAAAAAAAACCCTACATCCATAGGCTGCGAGGTTACATGGAGGGGTTAACTTTTATAGTGGTCTTGTGAGTGTTGCTGATAAAGGGCGAACACAACCAAAAATGTAAATTTAATTTTGATCATCGAAATTAAATTTGACCAGTGACGTCCGGTGATATGAAAATAAGATAGGTAGAAACTTTTTCTTACCAATTATGGCTGAATTTCGGACAAACATGCAGTCGGTTCTCATGCGCCCTTACCAGAGCAGGAAATATCCTCGTTGCACTTCTCTTTTACTGGCGGTTTGACGGAGTATCGGCAGAAGCCTTCTGACAATGGGTGGTAGTTTCCATCACCGAGCGGCCTCCCGCAGCTTAAATTGCGTTTCATAATGCCACCTATGCAGGTCTTTGAACACTAAAAGTAAACGAGGTAATAAAGAAAAATTTTTTTGGCAATCCTCAGATGGAATTCTTACGGGACCGCTCATCATTTACCCCTGTGGAGGGAGGGGAGGGGAGGGGCTGAAGGACTTAATGTAATGAATAATGAATAATGCTGTGCTTGCCCGATGCTGTATGCGTTGGTATTAGGTAATTTGTTCGCCGTAAGCTTTTTGTATCATAATAGTTCGAAAAGTTTCCGTCTTCGACTCTCTTGGATCGTGTGTGTCGAATAATAACTTCAGTAAAACATTGTGACGATGTTTCGGAACGATGAGACCATAACTTGGAACGAAATGACCATGAAAGAAGTGACTGAATATCCTTTCTCTAGGTCGCCTCATACACTAATAATCTTGGGTGACCATTCTTGGTTATGAAAATAACAACCGTGAGTTGAAAAGATCTTTAGGTTTGGGTGACGAGTGACGCAGTAAGATCGCGCCGGGAGATCTATCCGGCAGCTTGCCATGAGAAGCAGGTTTCCCTCTTTACCTTTCCCCACTTAGATGGAATCCATTCCGGTCCGCACGCCTCCTTAAAACAAGGTTTAATTAGTGGTGTTGGCTTAGGTGCCTTGCAGCTGCTCCAATCCAGTTTCTTGTATCCTCCAGGGTTCTTGTACTTCTTTCTGCAAGACAGGCTACGTTTCGCTACACCATGTCCACAGGTTTTGGAACAGGAGCTCCATCCAGTCACGTGCCATCTGTTTAAATTAGTGGATGAAATAGGTTTTTAACAAAGAATAGATTCTTAAAGGGGGCGCGGCCTTACGTCAAACTTGATCTGCCTTGATCCGGCAGGAAACAACCGTAAAGCTCGGAGGTAAGACATAAGAAATTGTCGTGTAACGAGCGTGGGGAAAAAAATCAAATTCTACCAAGAAGAAATTAACCCGATACACAACCACTGGGTTACAGGGTACCCAGTGAGCCACGCTACTATCTGGTATGTATGTGACACGCCCTCTGAATACTGCCGGCAATGTAGGAAGTATCGTGTAAGTATATTTTGGACTAATACGTGAAACATTTTTATTCAACTTCAAATTAAACTTTTATCATAGTTCGTGTCTCGACTTGTTTTCGCTAGTGCCACATGAAAACTGATGCTTATCTTTCCAGTACAGAAGGTTGAAGCTTACTATTTCATATCCTACTCACTCTGCTGGACACTCTTGTGTGTTACACGGCATCTCATCTTCGGGTTTCTCAAGTCCTCCCTTCTCACAGACACTGTCCGCAACAGCTGATTTGTCATCCTTCCTCATGCACTTCACTCTCCGCGTTTTCTTTCCTGTAAAAGAAAGAGATCGTCACGATTGGCTAGAAACCACTCTTTTATGTGAAGTAATTTCATGTTTTCACACAGGTCCTTCACATAAAAGAATGGTGCTCTATAAGTGCCATGCTATATAAAAGCAAAAAAGTGGATATTGGTTCAAAAGTTATAACTACGCATCTAGTGATGTCAAAACTGCGGATCCTATGTTATATCTAGGGGTCCAAAGTTAGAACTATTGGATCAATATCAATATCTGGGCAACTACCCACCTACCCCTCCCCTAACCCAGCATTAGCCCTAACATGTTATCAATTGACTGTTGTTGAGTTAGGGGAGGGGTAGGTGGGCAGTAGCCCAGATACTGATATTGATCCGAACTATCTATCAAAATTTTGTATTACATGCTGTTATAGTTTTAGATCCGTGGTTATAACTACATCTATGGTTATTCATCTGAATCAGTAGTATTAACTATGGATTCGTAGTTATGAATGAGATCCTTAGCAGTAACTTTGGATCCGTAATCATAACTTTGGATTCGTGGTTATAACCTTAATCTTTCCTTTTAACCTTAATACCAAAATTCACTCTTTTCTTTCATCAAGAATGGCACTTACAGGCCACCGTACTAATAATTTAGAACGTTACGTTACGTTAATTTATTTTAATAATAATTTACCTCCGGCGCAGGTCTCGGAGCAGGCTGACCAGCCATATTTCTCGTCGACAACCCATTCGACATCGGCTCCAGTAACCTCTGATTTATAGGGACTCAAGTATCTGCATTCAACTCCTTTGTTTTTTTGACCGTTGAGTATAAACTTAAAAAAAAAAGATATATATATATGTATGTATATATATATTTATGTTTTTAAAGGTCATTCAGCTCATCATGATAAAAGCGAAACTTCTAGAAAAACTTCGTACTGACCGAGTTTGAGAGTCGCACTGGGGATTATTGGCCTAAGGTCATGGCAGCATGGACTGAGCATAGCGAGATCCTCACAAAAAGGACCGAGGGCCAATATTCCCCAGTACGGCTCGAGCAAGCGAGAATAGTCAGAAGTTTATAATGCGGTACTCGAACCAAACTTCTTTATGTTGAATTTGCCGACTTCTGCGGATAAAAATACGAGGCTTATGATCGTTCCCGTGGAGACGGTCCGTATGGCAAAATCTCGACCAGGAAAAAAACAATCAGGACGTTTGGAATTACCTCAGAACTACTTTGCCATATGATAAACTTAGGTATAATTTTTTTTACCATAAAACGCAGAGGTGTGTTTATTGGGCCAGGAATGTGAATATATTCCTTTCCACTGCGTTTTCCATAGGTAATAGTGCTTCCAGCTGCATTTATTGTTTGCGTTTGTTTTGGTACGGGCTCTAACAAATACTTTTTTTTCATGTTCTGTACACCTAGAAAATGATAGAAAATGATGTTAAAAATATAATTGAGGTGGAGGAGAATAGTAAAGAATTACAATAACATAAATATTTTGGAAATATTTCACGAGAAAAGGGAGCAAAGAGATTTGATCAACTCTTAGAAAGCATTACATAAATAAATAAATAAATAAATAACATACGCACTTGCCTATCATTAACGCTCTAATTTTTAGTAAGCCTTTTTATTGTTCAAACCTATGGATCAATACATCTAAACCTTACATAAATAAATTACAAGCCATTCAGAATTTTCGCCGCTCGTATTGTGACCGGCACGTATCAACCGAACTATATTTAAGAACAGCTATCATAGCCTTTAAGTGCCTGACAGGCCGTGTGCCAGAGTATCTGCTATCTCAGTTAATAACGCGAATAAAAGTAAGCAGGCGTACTACCAGGAATTCGCAAAAGCTGAACATTCCACTTTTCAAGGCAGCTAACGGACAGAGAACCTTTTATTACAGAATAGTTATTACATGGAACTCGTTGCATAGTTCTCTTAAAACTATTAATTCAATGCCTATTTTTAAGTATAGCCCTAAACATGAACTTCTTGAAGATTTTATAGATTCTTAGTGATACTCCTTTAAATTAGCGTTATATTGTTGTCATCAATTAGGAGTGAAAAATAGTTATACCTTTTAATAATAATTAATTGTAGTTAATAATAGTTATTTATTTTTAATTGTAGTATTAGTTATTGTTTTTGAAAAGCCCCTTCGGGGAAAGTCAATAAAGGATGTATATCTGTATGTATGCATTATTATCCTTAACCCTCTTTTAATGTCAGGTAAAAGCTGCATTTTCCTGGCGGTCCATCGTTAAACTGGTGACTAAGGAAGATATTGATGGTGGCAAAAAACTGAAACAGTTAATATTATGATAATAATCGTGCTCCAGGAATGTGAGAACAATAAAGAAATTTCCTTTCCTTCCCCTAAAAGATTCGTCATTTGAAAGAAAAGGCCCAAAGATTATACAAAAATTACCAAAAAAAAGAAAAAGGAAGAAAATAGTAGGCTAAAAACTCTATGTTTCTGTGGAAAAAGCAGTTAAAACCGGTTAAACCGGGCCAGGAGACCACCTTGCCCAACTTGGTGGGTAACTATCTCACCTATGTTGTTTTTGTCAACAGCCATCTCGAAAACCCAAATCTCTTTAGACCTTTTTGGGATCCAACAAGCTAATGCCGCATTTTCAGGTCCTGTATTTATGAAAATTAAAAGAAAGGTGAGTTCTTTAAGTAGTCATAAATAACTAGACGATGAAAGACGTTCAATGCTCTTATTTAGCTGGTTTTTCCCTAAAGAAACAGATGGCTATGGCGTGCCTTAATACAGCTCTTTACTTAGCGAAAATACCTTCGAGAAAATCAAGATTTTTCCAAGTCATAGAGATTCTAACTATTTTTGTTAGTCATGATGATGGGATAATTAAAAATTACTTAAAAACTTTTGGAACGAACGTTTTACCCTTTTTTTCCCAATAAGTAGTGAATTGTTTTTTTACTGCTCTACATGAGGTGCTATCTCCATTACAAACTCCACAACGATCAACCGCACTTTGAGATCCAACCACGTCGTCACAACCAACGGGCTGTAAGAGAAAACTATTATGCTGAGTATTTAAGGCATATTGTAGCTTTTCTTACGAAGCATATTCCATTTCTTATCAGTGTACTAGTGGGAGTTTAATAGCCAATCAAATGTTTGTGCGTGTCCCAGGTCTGCTCAAAAGCTCCAAGTACTATCTGTCACCATGGCCCATCCCTATGATCAGATACAAGAGGAAGCTGTTCCGCGTCAGAACGAAGCTATTTGTGACTAAACGTTTTACTCCCACCGACGACTTATCTTTGAGAGACAACGATAAAACCTGAAATAAGTGTTTGTGGCTGTAACCCCTTGCGTTTCGAAAGGGATTAAAATAGTGTTTTAAGTAACTACTTATTTTCATGAAGAAGCCTAGGATAGTAGAGCTTTCTTAGCAAGGTTTATCTAGGGCAAGGTGAGGAGAATCATTCAAAGCATCTGATTGGACAGGTAAATGACTCAGTCCTGTACTCCTTTTAGAGGTTTTTTTTTCTTTTTAGACGGTCTAACTTTCTCTCTTTGGGAATGATGGGTTGAGCAAATCTTACGAAAGGCCCTGATAAACCTGAATGCTTCTATGCGTTCAAATTGGGAAAGATACAAATTTTTAAGAATTGAAGGAGGGAAGAGGACAGCAAGCGGTATCTAGCTGGTATTGTAGAAATGATCCTACATTGCATTTTCCTTCAATGCACATATCCCGGCTTTTTGATGCACCATTTTCGCATCTTGTTCCATCTTTTACAAGGCCTCGTGGTGAATATGACCATCCGTGGCGGCAAAATAATTTGCATGCCTCTAAAAGAAGAAGAGAATGTATTAAAGATACTCCTCTGAGGTTCGTCAATTCCAAAACCTTACCCAAACAGCCCTTTTCCTTAAGAAAAACTGAATTGAATTTGATGGGTGTCATATCACTTGTTCCTGAGGCTTGTGGTATTATTGTCTCCGTGTGCAAGAGTTTTCACATTTCAATATTAATATTACACTGTACCACTCTGATTTCCATGTACTTACCGGCTCCTCCCCTGTAGAATATCGTATATTGTTTATTTATAGCGTGGCACTGAGCAAGTCGGAAGTCCATTGCACCTGAAGGACATGGCACCTGTAGAAAATCGTAACAATCAGTTAGCTCTTTACGGTGATCTTGAATTAAAGGTATCAAGGGTATGGCCAGTTATTCCGGGCCACACAACATGAAATGAGTAGGTCTCAGTCAAATAACCCTCCCCCCCTCCCGTACTTCCTGCCTTTCCTCGTCAACAGTGCAGGGACATGAACGAGTGTAAGTAAATCATTGGCTACCATATAGCTAAGAGAGTGACTATACTGAAAAGACGGTACAGAATCCGGAGGTAAGTTCCCATCAACCAATATGTTCAACTACATCGTCAAATGACTTTCAATTCACAAAAGGTTTCGTTACCTTTCTTTTGCAGACCTTTGGATATCCTCGATTCTCTCCTATGCAGTCTTTTCCTCCATTTTGGGGGCTTTTTAACGAGAGATATAGACAAGTCAATAATTTTTTCTAAAAGGAGGCGTGGTCAGGTGTTACATGTGACGCAAATGGCACAAGAATATTAAGAATTGGTTATTTTTCAAGTACTTCTCGTGGAAAAAGACATCATACAAAACGATTTTAAGCTTTTTGCTTGACAACGGCCGACTAATGATAAGAAGAGCTAAAAAATACGACCGAATTTTTGGAATTATATTAGAAAACAGCTAGCAGCTGAAAACCATATACTCCACTCTAGATTGAAATGCCACATCTACGTATACTACTAAGCTTGCTTGACGTGTCCTATTTTCCTTTTCAATCTACCTTTTACCTCGGTGGAGGGGGGGGTGTGAGTTTTTTAATTATATATTTTTCAATTTTTAACACCCGCGGAGTTTAGTCAAACTCGATGTTTGCTAGTAAAGGAACAATTTTTCGCTGCTTTCAAGACTTTCCGCCTAAAGAGGTCTGATTAGTATGTAATATGGTCTCTTCTTGACTCGAACGAGAAATCAAGAAACTTGAGACTTACCGTGGATTTGTACAGGTTCGTGTTTTGAAGTAGACTCCTCCTCCACATGTGCGGGAACAAGTAGACTGATCATAGTTACTCCATTCACTCCAACCACCATCTACAACTTCTGAACCGTCGAAAACACATTCACCAGCTATACACCACTTGGAACGAAAATTAAAAGTTTGTTGATCAAACTTACCTGAATAGATAGTTCACTTTAATTGGTTTTTATCCAAAAATAATCGGCAATCGCGCACGCTGATCATTTGCCAATCACCCTCGTCGGTGACAGTGACTGACACTTTGAAAAATTAAGCGGAAGTCTTTATTAAAGTCAACTGAGGAGTTGTTTGTTAGTCGAGTGGTAAGAGTCTGACCTGTGATAAATGATCGGTCAGTTTGTTGTGATTATGGTTCGTGGGACTGAACCATTTGACCGCTAAGAGTGACTAGTAGCTAATTTCTCCTTACAGTATCAGTGCTGAATAAAAAACATTGAGCTCACAAGAATAGACGAGATGATCGCTTGCTAAAGGATACTATTGAATGTTAAACAAGTTATCCATGTCAGTACAACTATAGTAAATACATAGAGAACAGTATGGAGTTATGCAAATTGATGACAAGGCGTAAAAGTTTGAGGGGCGTCTGTCAGTTTTGATTAGTTAGGACCACTTGATCTCGTAAACCCATCATAGTCACAGGTATTTGACACATTTTGTAGCGAAAGATCTTTGTTTTTCTTCTTTTAGTTAGTTCCAGCTCATGATTACAAAGTGTGATCGCAGTTAGAAAGCTATTGCTGAAACCTGTTCTGGCAACATGCCTTTTAGAGGGTTAACTTTTAATTGATGTTCATAAGAACAGGGAGAAAATGAAGCTGAGAGAATCAGCTCTATTTCTACAATCGTTCCTTTCTTTGCATGTTGCTAAATGTTTTGGTGGGGCACGAGTTTAATGCCCATAGGCCATTCATGTTTATAACCCACCCATTAATTTTCACACCATTCTATTCGCTACTTTACGTGACGTGGTGCAAAATCACTGGTCAATTATCACGCAATAATAATCTGCGTCGATCTTTGTCCTCCGATTATGTCCGTCGAAAAGAAACAAAGTCAACGGAAAATAACCAGCAGTAGGAAATTATCAGCCGACATTCCAGCCGCCTGTAGGGGTTTATTCGGTAAATACTAAATTTACGACACAGGATCGACCGTTCAATCACTAAGAATTGAACAAGCTAGGAACCAGTCAGAATTTGTCTTACATGTCTAGATGCACATGGTGTCCCATCCAATGGTGGAGCGACTTTACTGAAGCAGGAGAAGCCGTTGCGTGTGCAATACAGGGAGCCACAGTTAGACTGAAAAAGAAATAAACCAGCAAATTAACCAAAATTTATCAAAGGACATCAAACACTACGGCCCCATTCAAACGTAGTGGTTTTGGAAGGGGGGGGGGGGGTGAGTGGGTGGGAGGTTTGATAATTACTGCTCGCCTTACCCTTCCCCCCTTCCACGCTCACTTTTGGCTTCCGTTCTGGAAATGATTAAAAATCCTTTGCGTTCTTGCATTTCTCTTCCTTTTCTCATACTAGGAATTTTTTTCATCGTACATTTGCCTCATCCTTCTCTCGTACCACTTCCTCCCGCCATTCTCTTATCCCTTTGACTCCTAAGAGTGACTAGCATGGAATTTCCCATTACAATGGATCCTCTGAATCACAGATAAGGGTCACGCGAATAAAGAAAATGATAAAAAACTAAATAAGCTCTTGATTGTTGAACAAATTCTTCTTGTCAGCACCTTAGGAAAGAAGTAAAGAGTATTATGGAGAATAAGCATACTAATGTTAGGGTGTAAAGGGTTATACTCCACCATTTCCCTTACTGGACTAACATGCTTGTAATTCATAACAAGGTTATGATCTTTTTAATCACAGTCACTTTGAGCCTTAACGATGTACCACCCAAAATTCCATTTGTTTCTTACCAGTACTTGTTTACACTGAAAAACACCTTCGCCATATTGCTCTTTACACTGCTCATCTCCAGATATCACTCTTCCTGGGAGCTTCCCACGGAAGTACTTCAGGTAATTTATGTTGCGGGATCTTCCATCCATTAGGCACTTCGGGGCAGTTCTTATTGAAGACAAAATGGTTCAAAGATCGAATATCAACCTCGTGATCGCCATCTTTTAAACTGTATTTCAAGGCATTTTTCGTGTATGTTATTTCACGGGCAGATCTCGTCCTTCGTGAGTGATCCGAACAAAGAACTATATCGTTCATCTGTCTCGTGGAAATACATTTAAACAACTGATGCGAGGAGAAATACGAGTCCTTGTACCTGGTTTTTCCTAACGGATTTACTCAATTTCTTAGGGAGTTATTTAGTTAGCTAAGAGTCTTATTAGGTGAGTAGGAAAACCATCTTTAATCTGCATTTGTGGAATAAAAATTGCATGAACTACCCTAGTAACTCTTGAACATATTTCCTACTGCAAGGGGACCATGTGCCCGCATACTTCCCTCCAGGTACCGCGGTAGACATAATATATGTTGCGTCGGGGCAGCCATCAGCGGAGTCATGATTTAAACCAAGCCTTAAACGCAAGCGTATGGGAAGGGTTAGGGTATTGTATGCGCGTTATTGACCAAGCGTGAGGTCAAGATGCGTTTTTATCGCATAAAAAAAAAAACGAGGTTAATACCAAGCAACCTTAACCTGAACAAGCTCGCTCAATAAAGGACTTATTATTTCGAAAAACGATTTCGTTTCATTAAGAATCAAGAATGACTTGTTCAATTAGCTCTGAAAGTCAGACGAAAAGACATTAGGAAATAAAACTGAATGGTTTCCTTTTTTTATCAAAGACCCTCGCTACTATCTCCAGGATGTATGCTTCCAGATATGACTCCAGCCCGCTAAAGTTTCCCTGACTTTGGAGATATATACCTCCTACATCACATGCGAGTTGAATTTCATGTTGTTTATGTCGTCATTTCAAAGGTTTTTCTGCTAATTATCCGTTTTCTTTTCTCTGAAAAAATGAACGCTTAATCTGTATTTACGTAACAGAGAAGTGCGGCGAAATACAACTGAAGGACCTTCATATATTAAAAACCTTAAAATGGTTTTTGCAGCTGATGGAAGCTTCTTGTAAGGTAAAAAATTGAACTTACGTGTGCCCAATTTCGTGTGCTAGAATGAGGCGCGTGTTGAAGCCCATTGCACCGTTATTAACGGTATAACTGAAACTGCCTTTGCATATTGAATTAAAACTCGCCAAGCCTGCAATAAATTAAACAAAATCAAAATAGACTTATCAATTTATTGCCTATGATATGGATACTAACTGGAAAAAGAAAAAGTTTCTAGGAATTTCTAAAATGTGTAATCATGCTGACATGCGTACCATGGAACTTCCTGGAACATTCTATTTGGCCACGTAGGATTGTAGCTTTCTTAAACGGTTTAATTATACCGTAACACGTAATTAAAGACACTTTTTTCAACATATTTTTTTTAAAATTATAAATACGTCTTCCTCTGACAGTAACAGACTTCCTCAGGGATTTTTTATAAGTAGGATAAATAAGCTTGTTTACTTCACAAATTGTGGATAACATGTCTATTTTCGACTCTTACGCATAGTGTGACTTAGGTGATACGTTATACACGCTTGAAATTTTTCGGACGTTACATATGTGAATACGTGATGAGTTTAGGGGTCACAGATTTAGCTCTATTGTCCGAGGAAACGCGAAGGAGATTAAACAGAATTTTTTAAAATCTATTTCAGTTCGTACGGTGTTGGTCACTAGTTTATCATTTTAAGAGAGTTTTACATGGACTCATCAATTTATCACGGCATTAAATAATAGGGAAATTAAAACTAAACAAATGCTTAGATGAAAATCGATTTAGATGGTGGATAGGGAGAAATGAATTTAAAAAAACATACCTCCTGAACTTCCCCTGAGAGGAAAAAAAATGAAAAAATCATTCAAAAAAAGATCAAATTTTTTCTACTCGGTCCCGCGGTATTTCTGTATTGTAATGCTGCTGTCACGTCTTCATGTACACATACACACATCTTCAAGATGATGACAGAGCCACTTTATACCGTGAGGTTATACCCTTGTGTTCCTAGTGTTATATATCGGCTTATGTCGCTAAGTCAATGTCATTTTTCAATCTTGAAATCAATTACAATCTCAAAATCAATATCGATGTCTATGTCTTTGTCTTTGTCTTTGTCTTTGTCTTTGTCTTTGTCTTTGTCTTTGTCTTTGTCTTTGTCTTTGTCTTTGTCTTTGTCTTTGTCTTTGTCTTTGTCACTGTCTTTGTCTTGGTCACTGTCACTGTCACTGTCACTGTCACTGTCACTGTCACTGTCACTGTCATTGTAAATGTCAATGTCAATTTCAATGTCGATGCCGGCGTCGATTTTAATGTCATTGTCTTTTTTATTGTCAATGTCAATGAAACCTACACATCGTAATATCATTTATATTTCAATTTAAGCACTGCAAGTATTACCGACTTATCAGAGATATGACGTCAGGATGGTCTCTTTGAGAATCCAGTTTTGGAATTTTAGCGTCTGCCGCCCATTTCTTGAGAGCCGCCATCTTAGCATCATTGCTACCCCCTGAATACTTAAGCTAAACAAACAAACAAACAGAGTTATGTTTAATGACAGTTATAGTTTGGTATTGTATTTCAGGCAAAGTCACACGGTAAATATATAGTAATACTCAAATGACCTACCCCATCCTGTACAAGTTTAATCTGCACGATGGTGATGGTAATTTTTTTATGACCAATACTTTCATGATGATAAAAGGCATTTACCTAGAATACAAAGTTAAAAACCAATCATTGAAATTTACAAAATGACTCGGAGATGGCCCTCTTTCTCGCAGAAGTAAAGTAGCTGATCACAAATAAACACAGAACCAAGTTCGAGTTTACCATATGTGCCAGCTTAAGCAGATAATCTGCGGTGTCGTCGCCATGAAATGCAATCATACTTTTATCAGCTACCATTGTCATCTCGAGAAAGAATTGTCCGGCATCATTAGGTTTGACTTTCGCAAATTTCAGAGAATCCTCGTCAAAACTGGGCTCTTTCCACTCAGTACCACTTCCTGATAATTTTTCTGTAATTTATAATCACGAATGAGTTTTGCCTCAAAATCAAGTGCATTAACAGATAAAGTAGATTCCTGCTGTTCAATCAACTGGTTACCCCTTCAATAACATTCATTATAAAAGACAAATTTTTTCGCTGACCCAACTACG
Source organism: Pocillopora damicornis (assembly GCF_964200805.1). Taxonomy (NCBI): domain Eukaryota; kingdom Metazoa; phylum Cnidaria; class Anthozoa; order Scleractinia; family Pocilloporidae; genus Pocillopora; species Pocillopora damicornis. The sequence goes on along the minus strand of NC_142675.1, from coordinate 16,130,089 downwards.
TTTGTTGTTTATATCTTTAGATAAGCTATAATGACTCACAAATTTAATGCATTTAAGACCTTCTCCCCGCATAGCGCTCTCTTTCTCAGCGCTCAAGAAGGAGTGCACAGAGTGCACAGTTCGTTATTTTTTTCATCACCTTGAAACTCGTTTTCCATAACCTCATCGTCAATCGAGCGCTTGATGACTAAGTGACTTTTGGAATTACTGTCTGATAAAAGATGACTTGGAAGTGGTTGAAGGAAAAGAGACTGGTCCAAAAGTTGTATTAGACCTGTCTGAAGAAACAGAAGGAAAATATGTATGTCAATTGAATTGTGAGATCTAGCCGGGAGGTTATCCTTAGAACAACATCATCAAAAACACAAAGAAAACTGAAAAAACAAAGCTTATTGACACTAACTGTACTTATTTTACACACAAAGCCACCTTTTAACTAACTTAAATGTTTTTAAAAAGCTACATAACTCCAAAGCATTCCTGTCAATGCAGTTTGGAGTGTTGAGGTTTCTTTTTAGCACTCACCAGTCCTCCTCTATTACTAACTGCAACCGAAGAGCCAAATTCTCCAATCACGTGACCATCTAAGAAGGAATTCTTGGGTGGTTCCTCAGCTGTCACTGTTCCATTTTCGTGTCGCTCAACAGTTAGCCATGGTGACATGAGATCTTGGTTCATTGTGAGGTTGAGATGCAGTGACCTTCCGAAGGCTTTGACATTGAAATACCACGCACGAGGATCCTCGGCGTTTCTCTTCTGCCTGGCGTGAGTATGGAGACTTTCTGAGAGAAATCTGTTTTCCTCATCAACTTGGAACGGAGAAGTGACATCGTACAGTGGTACTGTATTGTAAAGTGGGGTTTCAAAATGTTAGCTAAAGTTAATGGTTTCAACGTGGGAGGAACAGCCGATTGTGTGGAGTCATTGTCCAAGTGAGAGCAGAGCTGAAATTAAAGGACCGCTATTGACTTTTCGACAACTCAAGCGGAAGGCATAATCCGGCAGTGCAGTCGAGACACCAGTAACACTCACCAATTACAGTTTTCTTAGGAAAAATTTTAGCAGATTGTTTGACTCGAAAATTTGCTCGGATATCCTTCTTGGACAAAATATGTACGTCGAAGCTAACAATTTTCTTCGAGCCTCGCTCTCGGAAAATAGTCAGCCTCTAGGAACAGCTAATGTCTGCAGATAATTTCGCGCCATATGTAGACCATTTTTTGTACATTGAGGTGGTTATGGAGATGTGCGCGCTCTACTTGGCCGAGAATTAAACTTTACACCTGCTATGGATACCCTGCGCGAGATAGATATGATACTTAAACAAAATTTCAAAATGGATATGTTTCCAGTTTTCTTATAGTCACCTGAGGTACTTTACATAAACAATCATTCTCCTTAGCCTCCTTAGAACATTCACTATATAAACTTTGCATTGGAGGAAAAAGTGTTCAGTATCTTTAGACTTTACCTTCCTCGTGCGAGCTTACTCCAAAATATTGTTCCAATTCGCTTCTTTTCATCCGGAGATGGATTTCTTCCTGTAAGGACATGTGAGTGTACTTAGCAAGGGTATATTTCATTTGCTTATGATTTCTGACACCAAAAAATTACTAGAGATACTGAGAATAACTTAGATATTACAATATCATTTCAATATAGTTTACGTGAACTGAATTTTAAAAAAAGAAAAGTTTATAACACGTAGAGTTTTTAGTGCCGCCTAACTTGGCACGTTCCTCGTTTATCAGGGCTTAGTTTAGGATGCACGAAAGAGCTTATAAAATGAATCGAAAAATAACCAAAGAGGAAGACTGGCGATTCTCATTTAAGAGAAATCTAGTCAAATTTAGCCAAAGCTACCATGTGTTTTGTAACCAAAGTTGCTCTGAATCAAACGGGTCAACCATAATTTATCCTGCTGAGCAGGCGTCACTTTTGTTAATGAGTGCTTGTGATATTATTGGTGAAAGTTGTAGCAGCCATCTTTGATTCTTACAACAGCAGAAGGCTGGTGAGAGAAAGAAGTTTGTGCCAGGTGAGTGAGCGACGGTCAAAATTATGGGGCATTAATTTGCAACCGTGTCTAATGTGAACTTTGTTACTCTATCAACTTATGTAGAGATAATAAACTAATGCGTACAAACCGGCATGTGTTTGGCAGTCACATCAAGGTTTCCATGTTCTACTGATTCTGAGGTCGTCAAGTCTCCTATCAATCACATGTCATGTAGTTAATGAGGTATTAGATGAAAAAATTTCAGTAGAGTAGCAGTAATACCACATGAAATCTTCTTACCTTTGGAGACAGTTAAACAAATTACGAAGGACAGCAAAATAGAGAAATACATCGAAGTCCTAGAGTAGCTCTGAAAACTAATAAAGAGAGAAAGGACGAGAGATTAATTAACCAACACCACGACATGGTTGATATGTATATATATATATATATTTATGTGATCATATATGCTTAATTGTTATCAAGGTGGTGGAGAGTATTAATACAGCGGTATATTGGGTAAACAAACACAACTGAAAACGATGTTAATGAAAAAGTCAAATGAAAGAAAGTGAAACATGAATAAGACACACAATGAATACACATAAATACAACAAAACTAGTAAAATACGTAGCAAAGTATGAGCAACAAAACCAGCAAAAGCACTCATTTTATTGCTGAGTTATTTCTCTCACATCTTGCACTACGCCTTAAAAATCAGCTAAAGACGCAAATCAACAGATAACCAAACAAACGAACGAGCAACGATAGAATGAGCAAGAGAGTGAGAATTAATTAAACGAAGCAAATTTGAGCGAATCAACATATTAAAGGAATAAAAGTAAGGAACACGAAGCGGCCGTTAACGAATGCAAACATAAATAAGTGAAAGATAGAACGAATGCTGCAATTTCAATGTAAATGTGACAGATGCCGTTTTTTTATATTTTGATTTCATAATTCAGTTTCTTGACGAATGCAAACATAAACAAGTGAAAGATAGAACGAATGCTGCAATTTCAATGTAAATGTGACAGATGCCGTGTTTTTATATTTTGATTCATAATTCAGTTTCTTGAATTCCTGGCCAAGCCACAGGTCTTTTCAAATGGGCCTTAATGGTATCTTCGAGAGTAAAAAAGGAGCCCCAAGCCTAGCTTGGCCTCTTCACGGAACGTAAGTGATTCACTGAGTTACATGTCCTTAATGTAAGAGTTTAAGTCAATATTATGTTCACGAGCACTTTTGAATTAGACAAAACAAATCATGCGGCCAGTCTCGACGTTTTCGTTTCTAGACGAAGTTATCACAAATCTCAACTACCACTTATGCTAGCTGATTATGATTCATATATATCGAACTTTAAACAAGAACGTGAAAGTTTAAGGTCATTAGATCCACAACAACAATTGTAGAATTGAATAATTAAAAATATCGAAAAAATATTACTTCACGAAAATATACTTTCGTCTGAACATAACGAAATCGAACAGCTTTGCTATTCTATCAATATGCTAGCGAGTAAAACTTAAAGTAATAATTAGTGTAACAAATAAGCATCAACGTTATTTTGTCTTTGCAGAATTGGCTGGTTGGCAACGCTTTTGTCTTAGAAATTCTCTTCAGCCTACCTGTAATCTTGTCTTCTTGTTAACTTCTGGCGTTGGCTTTAGATAAAGTCAATAAATAATTTTTAGATTATGTTGTTATTCAAAATGTAATCCTTAAAAAGAAAACGTTTCCGTAAATCTCTATTAGCATTTCAAACCAACATTTGATAACAAAATGCATACAAAAGCCTTTCGAAACATCACGATTCGTAAAAGAGGTCGAAGAACATTCAGTTTGAGCAGGTTAGCTTTAACAGAACTTGAAAACTGCTATTTTCTCAATAAGTCTTACATTGTCACCATCTGAAGAATTATTTAGAGTTTGGAATGTGAAAGGGAAGAAACGGATAAAATTGAAAAAGTCCGACACACACATTTATATCTAAGGAAACTGAAGTCGTAAATTGTTTCCGCTGTAGATTTTTATACTTACGAAAAACGTTGAAAATTTTGTTTGTCGAATTCTGTTCAGCCTCTGCTCCGAGTCGCAGTTCTTGCGGTTCTTGTCGTGTATGTAAATAAGAACTGTATTGAACACGAAACCTATAATGAAAAATGTATCTTGTAGGTGCCATTAAATACACGGGTATTTGATAAAGATCTGTTAATTAACTGCTTATAGACCACCTCCAACACCGCAGCGTCAAATGAAAAAACTTTACAAAGACTTGAAAGATAAACAACCGAAACTAACTTCAATTGTTTCGTGTGAATTTAAAGGGAAAGAGACAAACTGTTGGAAAAATGAAAGTGTAAGTGACAGGCTGAACAATGAGTCATTTTAAATAGGAGCCAGATTTAGCAAATCTACGAAGAAAAAAAACCTCTTGTTTAAAAAAAATAAAGATACATGTTACTGTTTTACTGATGAGTGATCAGTTAGAGAAATCTAGATTAAACAGGGTGGATTCGTTGTAAATTTCCATGGGCTTAATTATAAATAGAATGAGAATCTGCTTCATGGAATATATAAATTTGTTTGACATCAAAACAGGATAGGAAGTAGACACTTTTCCGCATAGCTTTTTTTCCATTCTTATTAGTGATTAAACCAATATTAAAGTCTGCGAAGCATAAAACTTAACCCACGTCATTTCAATTTTAATTTTGATAATTTATTGACGATGAAAGAAAGAGCCACAGAGAAGATGCCCACATTAAGTACTACTCGCTCTTCCTACAATACCTTTCATTACGTTGAATTCAAACTGGCTCGACCTATAAATAGCAGAATAATGTATGACAGAATAAAAGACATAATTGTTACAATCTGAATATCTTAATTATCATTTTCTGAGAAACTACCAAACAAAATATTCTAATTTTCATTGTTTCACAACATCTGCGAATGTTATTCAATTTATTTTCTAATTTTAAACGTGGGATACTCAGTAGTGATAAAATCCCTGGAGATTAATTGTCTCAATCTGTTGTCCTGTTTGTTCTCAGTAATAATAATACTTACAAAGTGACTGTTATAGTGTCAACGATCGTTGCTTTGGCGAAACTAAACTTATCCTCGTTTCCCGTAAACCATCATCTTCAAATTTTAATTTTTGGAGGCGAACAATTCTATTACTGCCATTTAAAGTACTCCAGTTGTCTGTTTGATGGCTTTGAGCCTCACAATTGAATTGTAATTGGCTTTGAAAATCACGGAAAACTCGTCCACTATCGTGTCATTATTGTTCTACACAACTTCATGATCGAGAGGGAAACTCTGATGTTTGTCCTCAAGGACCTTTTTATTTTTTTACAAAGGAAGCCTTATTGAAAGAATTCATGTGGTATCAACCAAGAGTGACAATTTTTATCCGGTCACTATCCACTTACCATGACGCATCCAAATGCTGCATGAAATTAAATTTCACATTTCTTCATAACTCAATCAGTTCAACTTTTCCACGGTCTGGTTGGAGCCTCTAATAATGTTTTCCCCGTTAGAATTTTTTTCAATTCTATTTTTTTTTTACTTTTCAGATGCGAGGAACGTTTTGACATTCAATCGATTTTTTTAAAAAAAATTTATTGAAATACGACGATGTTTACTTTTTAGACTGTTTGGTACGCTGAACATGGGTCTATTCATATTGTGTGGTGGCTCTATTCTTCTTAATGAATTTTTCGACCATTTGCGAAAAATGAAGACTACCTCTGCTTATTGCTTTCTCGTGATGGTTGAATTTTTTACTGCTTGTCCGCAATGTTTCATGTAGATACAAAACTTCTCAGAGTCAATTCGAATCTCGTTTAAGATGAGACAAAAGAAATATTTGAATACAATTAATGATTCAATTGAATGACAAGTTCGTGTCAACAAATGGTAACCTTTAAGTTAACGACACTATCTCCATGTTAATAAGTGACAAAAAACTTCCAAGATATGTAAAAATTTTAAAACACAACAAAGACAAGTAAGCTGTTACACTAAGTCTAAGATTAAAAGCAACACGGTATCCGTGATGAACTTGTCAAAGACTTCAGTAATTACGAAAGTAAAACTGAGATAAAACATATCGCGTCGCTTCAACAACAAAGTTTTTTGCGAAGACAGATTAAAAGTGATGTGACATTTTGAGCGACAACGACTTAGCTCATAATTTATCATCCTTTTCTGACTCCACTCACTGACTCACTCGACGTTATCGACATTGGTGTTCGTTGTCATTAGTTTCCAGGACGCTGGTCACACATGAACTTTGCAATGGCCTTGTTCACCACTAAGTTTTCTGCTTCTCAGAGATAAAGCAAAGGAGCGCAAAATCCTAAGTTCTGGGGTTCGATTTCTCATAATGATTCCTCGGTTTTTTTTCTTTGTTTAAATCTCCGGAAAAAAAATGTTAATTATTTTTTTCATGCGAAGACGGAGCTTAAAATTTAGCACCTTTTTTTGGTGTGCCATATTAAATATCTGTCATAAGCTAAGGACACTGGAAATATTGTATGATAGACTATTTCCTTTTTCTCAAGCTATCACTAAATATATATTCTTTATTTAAAAAAAATCCGTTCTTGAACGCAGATTTTGTTGTTAAAAACCTGATATTGAAATGACAATCCTGGCAGCTGAGTAATATCTGGTGACGCACACAACGCTTGCTGTGCTACATTTGATTCCATACTGTGTAATAAACTTCCTAAAATGAACGAGCAGGTTTATCAAAGCTGAATGAGCTCATCTTTAAAGGTGACCAGTGAAGGTTTACAACTCTTATGCCTTTAGATTCATGAATAGCATTTTAACCTTGCTCTCGAATTTTAAAATACACTATGGTAAATGGATGAGTCAAGTACGTACCAGAGCCGTGGTGCAATCTGTCAAATACAGTCTAGATTTATGCTCTCAGCGTTAATGTTATAAATATCCATACGTTACAATGTGAATTCTGAGGAGGCGTCTCTATGGGGCCTTTTTCAAATTTCCTTACATTCAGCTCTTCTGCTAACTGGGTGTCTAACCACTATTCAGTGATAAAAATGGCGCCTTAAACAAAAACTAAGAGGTGTCCAGAGCACGTTTCGCATTGAAACCTACCGACATTTCGTAATTCACGGAATGCAAAATGAGCAATTCTCATTTCCTGAAAAAACCGTGAACACTACTCAAAAAATAGGTCGACGAACGGATCTACCAGAAACAGCACAAATGGCGGTGTAGGGCTAAGGTTATCTTACGGATACCATTAAGCTACTTTCATGGGTTGAGTTCATCATTACCAAACTCAGATCAGTCTATGTTGTTCATGAGGTAGTTCCCACGCGTTTAAACATAAGAATGTGGCAAAGTGTTTTTGGTTCTAGCATCAATCCAGTTTACCGGCATATTAAGCAGCTCTATTTTAACAGGACAGACATGGATTTTATATTTTATCATTTCTCATGATGGTATGGAAACTCCTTGAAGTTGAGATGATGGTAATGAAGCTGATTTTGCTCCATGTTACTCACATCAGAATTTGGCTCGTGGGAGCCTATTTTGAAAGTTCATAGCTTTTCGTGCACTTTCTTTCGAATTTGGAAAACAAAAACAGTGAACATCCAACCTTAGGGAGATGAATAAACATTTCAATAGAATTTACCGACCTTTGTGATTAGCAAGTTGCATATAGCATAAGAGTTTTGCACGAAAGTTATACTCGAAGTTGTGCATGCAAAGAGAATTTATAACAACTTTGTCGGGTTTTCTAGGTAATTACCCATAAACGACAAGGCAAAAACGACCAAGAAATATTTAGAGACCAAAGCATTATTCAAAGAATTGTAAACTTTAAGCATTTCTTGCATGTAGGAGACCGCTACTTGATTCAGCCTGTTTGAGTCGTTGTTTTACTAGAATTCACCGTCAGAAAATTGCGTAGGTTTGTTTTGGAAATTTTGAAAATTCTTAAATTGTACGACTTTTAAATTAAAAACGTTATTAAACAATACTTTCAAGTCATATCCCATCTTAAAAATAATATTTATCGTTCGTTAAACAAAGAGAAAAACATACAAATTTCTTGCATTTAAGAGACCCTTGTGGAAGGATTTACCATGCTTGAACTGTTGTTTATTAGATTTTACGATCAGAAATTCTGAAAACTGCAAAATTTTAAAACGAAATCTTCAAATGAACGATACTTTTGGGACATATTAATACTTAATAACATTAACCGTTGTAAAGAAGACAATTCACTGTTTTGTTTTTCCGGCCATATATAATTTGTATCGCGTCTGGGAATGATGTATCATGAAATCCAAATCTAATTTCGTCGCTTGAAAAAGCTACAAACTCATTGTTTTTCGAAACTAGTACCGAGTATTGTTTATCATATTTACTTTTTGTTATGAGCTATAAAAGGTCTTCCTCAGTCGAGATGGAACGAGAAAACAGTTTTCAGAACTCGCGGCTAAAAGAAAGACGGGAATTGGCAGCTTGCAGCTGCGCATACATAGAAATCTATACGACAGCAGCTCCTTAGGAATAAGGTAGGACTTGTTCCCGCAGTGTATTTTAAAGAACTGTGGCTTTTGCCGTATGTTCCGTGCATTTTCAAAATTTTTTTCGGTGAGAAGCGTGTTCCGTGTCCTATTCAGATATTTTTGCAAAATTATTACTCTTTTGAAATCTGTCTAGGTCATAACTTGACGGCAAATATTTACGTTGTCTATACCACTTTCATAAGTAAGTGTCAAACTGTTTCCATTTCTGAGACTCTCATTAACTGCCGACAGTTTCCATATATAAATACGTTCTCAGGTCTCTAAGGAGACAGAAAAATTTCTTTGTGAAAGCAATTCACTTGACTGATGTCATGCGCTAATTAACTCGTTAAGAACTTTTTGTTTTACTTAAGTTTAGACCGAAAGTATTGCTTCAACAAAATTTGAAAAAAAATATTACTTCGGCATTTTAATTCGAACAAGCCACAACGAATATAGACGGAGAAAAATTTAACGCCACTTCTTTAGTTAACGTTCCTACCTTATTTTAAGACTCTGTCAGAAAAGTTTGTGTTAGAAAATTGCTTCTCTCATTGTCTGTGCAAAAAAGCATTCAGGCTATGCAGAGCGTAAGGATTTTCTTTAGAGGTTTTGCGAAAGTTTCTGAGCTGTTATATTACTAAGCTGTTATATTACCATACGTTTTCTGTGGAGTAGAAATTGCATGTTTGTATTCTGACCGAAGTTCGTTTTCGTCTATCAAAGATTAAAGATGAAAGAATGAGATGTAAATGCGGTTTGTCGAACGGAAGTTTGCTTATGCTCACTGTACATACTCTCATATACATTTTAGGTAAAAGTCCGTTTTAGGAGACCAGTAGAAGTGCCACTCTGCTTCAGAGAGTGCAGACATATTGGTGCATAGTACTGCCACCAAAACTGTGAATCACTTTTTATTCGCAATTAGACAAGACCAGAATTCACTTGAGTCAAGGTATTATTTCACGTAACGTAACACGCCGAAATGACTATAGATGCCTTTAAAATTTGAGGCGCCTGTTAGCGATCATCCCCTGGGAAAGGTGAGGTAGCATATAATTCTGAGTGCTCGTTCCTGTGGCAAGAGCTGAAGCCCTAAGGGAATGTGTGAAACGACTTGATCTGTAGAGTATTTTTTTAGCATTGACCTTGCAGCAAGAAGTTTAGCTTACCGCTTTAAAGAGTGTCTGCCCTTCTTGCCAAAAAATCTTCAAACCATGATTCCTTTGAACGCTAAATTAAATTTGTAAATCAAAGTCGACCATAATTATCAAACCCACCGTGCTTTATAACGAGAAGTACTTCTCAGCCTGCGAAGAAATTTAAACCGTGGTTGATTCCGACACACAATGAACCCCGATGCCAGTTGAGTTACATGACATGCACACGCCTGTATTTGCTCAGCTCAGTTTCCAGTCAAATCAATGTCCATGTCTCACCAATCTTATAAAAGATTGACATCTGGTGTGAAAGGGACAAGCAATCTGCAAAAAAATTGATTTATTTATGAGGTTCCTAAGTAACTAATGAACTGAGCGTCTCGGTAATCGGTCAATTCGTTTAATGCTCAATTTCTTCGAGAAAAAAGCGTGCGAAAGAACGGTCACAATTTTTCACAAAAGAAGTCAATTTGTTTCAGTTGGAGTCAGTTGTTTTCATACAAGAGTCAGATCTTTCTTTATCCAAATACTCTTTTAAGAGAGATCAAAATTAGTAACACTGACAGATAAATAGAACGAATTAAAGGAAAATGTAAAGTTGTTTTACACGAATGATCACTTGATCGAAGTTGATTTTACTACAAAACAAAGTTAAAGTGGCTCTATTTTACTCACTATTAGGTCGATTCCTCGTGGGAATTTTTCTTTGTCTCACACTATAGACGATATCTTTCTCCAAACCTACGGCTGTAGCTTGCTTTCTGACATAAGTAGTTTTAAGGTAATGTACGATCGCGAGTAAGCAGAAATGCTTTACCATCGGACAAACTTTTGAAATAAAGAACCATACGTAATATGCATGTAAAACTATGTAAATTCAAAGTAAGAATTTTAACATAATGACTGATCATGGACCGCGAATTCAAGAAAAAAATGATCATGGCTCATTATGGACCTCGAATACAAGAAGAAAATGAGACACCGCCATTTTCTTTTTCTATTTGCGACCCTTCCCAGATCTTTCACACATGCGTTCGAATGCTGTATCTTTCATGGAGAATGATAATTGGGAATTTAAAAGCAGAGGAAAATGGAGGGTTTCGGAAGAACTTGAATCAGCTGAATTTTGTGATGATATAACAAGGGTCAAGTTTAATTTTTTTTCATTACAATTTAAACTAATAATTATATTATGCGGATTGATGTACTACATCTCTTCGTTTACTCCTATATTTCCCTCGAACTGCGGTCATATTTCTTCAAGTGTCCTCAAGTGTTCTTCGCGGGTTTCTTTACGGATCGATCAACGATTCATGACGTAAAGGTTTCTTTAAATTCACTCTGATAAAAATTAATATAAGGCAATTCAATTTGTTGTGGCTAAGAATGTAAATTTCCAATCCAATTAAACTAGCTAGAGGTATCTGTCTTCGCCAAACCAGCGGCATGTGTTTACTTTATTAATGCACCTAGCAAGGAAGGAAAAATAGTGAAGTTAATTTTAGTAGAATGCAGGAAGTTTTTTAGCTACCAACTACTAGTTCAAGCAAATGCAACGATACCAGCAATGCTAGTTTCTTATTATTTTTACTTAATTGTCCCAGTCACTCTGTCTGTCGACAAGAGTCAATGTGTCAGCTCGCCAGTCGTCAGTACAAACAAAATATACTTTGTAGACGTTTCCAGTATTATTAATATGATAAAGAAGATTAATTTACGTGCGTTTCAAAATAACACTTACTTTCACAATTGTCCCCTGCAAAGAGACTTCCGCACTCACAGTGATATTTATCCGGATCATTGAAATGCACAACGCATGTCCCACCATTCTTGCACGGTACAGTATCGCACACATTTGAAACTATGAACGCTGGTCTTAGCCGATATACATAATTGGTCAGCAATGCACCAACTCCTCCCAGGCACTTGTCTGGAGTTGCAACTCCATACGTTTTATAGTTGTCGACTATTTTCGAATCTGTGCGACAGTCACCAAAGTTCTGAACCGCAAAGTATTCATAGTCCATGTCTCGGGCGAGGTGCGTGCATCTGATGACCATTGCGTAAGGATCCTGTTCATCGTATGAGCTCGAGAAACTCCCAAACTTTACACTGAGCAGTCGGGAGGAGGAGGATCTTTTCTCTTTAAAGCATCCAAGAGGAATCTGTTTTGGGAGCAGTTCTAAGAGAAAAAAAAAGGCACGTGTATGTGTAACGAATAGGATGATAACTAAATCATTCTGACGATGTCGAGCAAGCTTCAAGGCTGATAAGAACGTAGCAAGAGGGAAAAAGCGTTGACGTTACCCCCAGATTCTTAATGGAAGGCAATCTTTACTGGATGACTGAGTTGCCAATGATCGAATCCTTGTGTTTGCGCAAAGATTTCTGGGATCGCCACGGGGCCAACATTTACCCCTCGCCAGGGAGAAAGATATGGCGAAAGGTTGTCTCTACGTCAAAAAAAAAAGGATTTTGGAGAGAGAAAATCGCTTTTTCGCCGCTGTTTTAGCTCTCTAAGCTCTCTCGCCTCCCGTTTGAGATAGGCGTGAGTTCTTTTATGGAAACGATAATAAAAAACTAAGCAAACTTCTGTTTCAAATGCAAGTGTCTCATCAATTGTGTAGACAACAATAAGTTTACCAATACCAACGCCATTCTGACAAATGTTGTCACTTACGGTTAAACAAATGTTATCAACGTGGAACTCACTAAAAGTGTAAACAGCGATACGTTTATTGATACTAATGCCATTCACACAGTTGTTATCACTGGTGGCGCCCTCTTTGTGGTACTCATCCCGGGCGTTTGGTCCTGATCGACATAAGCCATTATATCCCAGTGCAAAGAACTGGTAGCCTTTATCAAACGCCAACTCAGCGCATGTGCTGATAACCACTTGATGCTTTTTATCTGCAACTTGAGACATAAAGTCACCAAGTACGTCAGAGAGATAACTGGAACCAGTGTTAAAACAGGCGATTTTGCTGAAAGAGGGAACTAGAAAAATAAAAAACAATCTTGTAATCAGCTAAGGTGTGACGATAATGAAACATCAAGTGCAATTTTTTCCTACCTTGACAGTTTTTCCCGCTGTAGCCGTCAGTGCAGTTACAGTGATACAATGAAACATCTTGGTCGTCATTAGCACAGGTGGCTCCGTTCACACAGGGTTTGTTATCACACGGGAAAAGTCGAACTAAAAACATCAACATTAGTATAAATAAGTAAATAGCTGCAACTTATATCTGCATCTTTGGTATTAAGTTACGACTTCAATTGAGTCATAGCCCTCGCTTCAAACAATATTCTTAAGGTAGCCTAAGATCTAAGCCCTTGCTAATTGTTTTTTCGCGTAATTCGTATATAATTGTTTATTTATTTTTTCACACCTCCTCGTTCGTGTTTTTTTTGTTAAGTTTGTGAACGTTTTTCTTCGTCAGTTACACCTCTTCGCATGTTTCTCATACCACACGTTATTTCGCAGTCCTCTTGTATTTAAAGCCAGTTTCTTTTACGCATTATCACTTTTTAAAATCAGTTTGAGTTAGGTGGCGCTTAGCGTACGTCTTCAAGTTATTCGATTTTTGCAGTTATATATTAGGTGTTATCAGTGTTAGTATTTTTCCGTTTCGCTTCGTTTGTAGTCATTTTTTGCGTTTAATTTGTTTATATTAGTTATTTAAATTACCTATTATCTATTTTTAGTTTCAACCTACGACTACCACTACTACTACTACTACTAGTGCTTCTGCTACTGCGTAAATAGGAAACATTTCGAGTTGAAAAGATGACGCTTTTGCTGTTACAGATAGAAAGTCTAAATACGCTCTAGCTCTTTAGTAAAGGTTGTAAAAAGGGTTGGTTGAAGAATACTTTAAATCCGTCAAGCTCTGCATATATCCATTTTCATCGAAAGACTGGAAGAGAATTTCAATTTTGCAAAGGTTCTGGTCTTTATGGTCTCTGGGGAACTTAAGCAATCAGAACGGAAATCCGAGGAAGACTTCGATCGAAAATTGAATTTATATTTATAGTTATAATAATGCGAATCTCTGGGTGTTTACCGTCGTTTACGGCGCCTCGCTTCAACTTTAGCATCACATTCGTGAAAAGCATTGAATTTCACACTGGAGGCTTAAATAGTCCTCAGACCATGCAAATTTTGGAGATTTCATATTGTCTTTTTGCAAAGGATGGCTGAAAACGTAAAACGTTTTAAAAAGCACGCGCTGAGCTAATTGGTTTTCCCATTTAATTATTTAATTTACCGCGCTTTTGTTGCCGTTGCCGTCGTGGTTTGCCTAAGGACTCCGATGATATACGGTTACAACACGAGGCCATCGCATATTGCATATACTTGCATAATCATTGCAATTGTGCCGATTACTTTTACTCTTCATTTGTTTCAAGTGTTTTTCTTTTTTTTCTTATTTACCTCGCAGCTGTCTGTTCAAACAGTCATTGGCTTAAAGAAATTAAACCAAAAACGACAGAAAACGATCTCAAGTGATCATATTATACCTTCGCAATTCTTGCCCTTGAACCAATCTCCACAGTCGCATTTGTATTGCTCCGGACTTTTTGTGCCACTTAAACATTTTCTGCCATTCAAACACGGCTTTCCGGTGTCACAAATGGTTTGAGAAACTAACAACAGGAGAAAAAAACGTAGCACTGTTACCAGGAATATGTAGATTGCCTAAAGGCTTGACTTGTCGACACAAACCCCAATTTCAAAAGCAACAAAATCAGAAGTGTTATTTGATTAAGAGAGTAGAATAACAGGACAAGTATAGTTTCCCAAACCAACATGAAACTGAGAACACTATGCGAAGAATGAATTTTTGTCAACAATGAGCTGACTTAGTGATACAGGTACCTTGACAGTTTGCCCCGGTGAACCAGTCTGCGCACTGACACTTGTATTTGGAAATGTTGTGGGGATCGTTGCCACAAGTGGCGCCATTTTGACAAGGATTGCTGTCGCACGGATAAATTTGCACTGTCAATAAGAATTAAACTAAAGTTTAGCAAAGCCCCTAAACACTAATCGAACTCAGTTTGGTGTTAATAGAGCGAGTAAATTTTTCAAAGAGAGTAAAATTGCATGAGTCCGTAGGGCAAGTTCAATCTGCAGTCTAAGAAAAATTTACAACTGCTTATTACACCAAATTGCACATAAAATCATGTTACTACTTTTTAATAGTGTACATGAAAGAACACCATGAAGGGTAAAGACAGACGAAATGTTTAGAGCGTGTGCGTGCTATTTGTAATTTGCGCTCGTGTTACAACTTTGCTTTCGTGTTACATGAGAATGCACTCGTTTTCAGCCAAGCAGGAGCGCGTAATTTTTTCATGTACATTATCAACAGGGAAAATTCTCATGTATGTGACATTTTCATAGTAAAAAAAAAAAAATGATACGGAGTTTCTCAGAGTGCTTCTCTCCACCCACGAGTATAAATGGGTACCGCTGAATTGTGAGAGTAGTCTGATGATATGTTGGGGTAACCCATAACATACCATCTATCTACTTGCTTAATTCTATGGAAACCGGGATGAAAATTGGCTGGGTTGGCCTCTTGACACAGACGTTATCTGACCTGAAAAACAAGCATGAACCTCGGCAGGAATGGCGAAAGTCAGAGGTTAAAGATTTGGAAGGAAAAGGCTTGATCGAAAAAATATGTCATTTCAAATATTTCTGATATCCTGAGAAAGAGGTCACTAAGGAAGTGGGGGAAGAGTCTACCTAACAGTTTTTATTTACCCCGCCTGAAATACTTCACATATCTTACCTCCGCAGTTATTACCAACAAACCATTCTCCGCAATTACAATAGTACCTGCTGGAATCCCTGAAGTGCACCACGCAGGTTCCCCCGTTCTTGCATGGTACAGTATCGCACACGTTCGGGCCAGTAAACGCTGGTCCCAATCGGTATACGTAGTTGGTTTGGGATGCACCCACCCCTCCCTGGCACTTGTCTGGGGAGGCTTCTCCATAGGATTCATAATTTTCAACTAATTTTACATCTGTGTGACAGTCGCCAAAGTCCTGCACTGCAAAATACTCATAGTCCATATCTCGGGCGAGGTGCACGCATCTGATGACCATCTCGTATGGATTCTGTGCATCGTACGAGGTCGAGAAACTTCCAAACTTTACGTTCAGAAGTCGAGATGACTTTTTCTCATTAAAACATCCCAGACTAATTTGCTTTGGAAGTAGTTCTGAAAGTAAAAGTAAATATTAACACTGAGATACAGTTATTCAGTAAGGTCAGCGCAATTTTAGATGTGTAAGATGGACGCCTCTGATGATCTTCGGGTTCAATACATTGTGTCAATAA
Source organism: Pocillopora damicornis (assembly GCF_964200805.1). Lineage (NCBI taxonomy): Eukaryota > Metazoa > Cnidaria > Anthozoa > Scleractinia > Pocilloporidae > Pocillopora > Pocillopora damicornis. The sequence continues at coordinate 16,113,999 of NC_142675.1, read as the reverse complement.
GGAAACTGCTAGGCTCAATTTTGAGCAGTCGAGGTAACTTTTATCAAACTAATCCTTGAAACATCCAAGAGATATTCGTTTTGGGAGTGGTTTCTGCAACGCAAGCCGGAATCAAAGACTATCTAGTAGGAAAAGTATACAAGATACAGAACTAACTACTGTCAACGATCAGACCTGGACAGGCTAAAGAATGCAGCTTTATTCTCATTGACAGTTACCTGTTTTTGAGATGGTTAACATAAGAGTTCACTGTTTTTTATCATGAAGATTTTCTGCGTTGCAACTCGGCGACCCATGAATGGAGCTTACTAGGTGGCAATAAACCGATCAAAAGTCAATCTTGAAAGAAATAACTCACCGAAGGTGTAGACTGCAATACGTTTATTGACACCGATGCCATTCGGACAATTGTTATCACTGGTGGCGCTATCTTTGTGGTACTCATCCCGGGCGTTCGGACCCGATCTACATATGCCATTATATCCCAGTGCGAAGAACTTGTAGCCTTCATCAAACGCTAACTCAGCACATGCGCTGATAACCCCTTGATGCTTATTTTCTGCGACTTGGGACTTAAAGTCACCGAGTATGTCAGGGAGGGAACTGGAACCGGTGTTAAAGCAGGCAATTTTGCTGTAAATAGGAACTAGGAAGAGATGACATATCCTTGTCGATTAGCCAACCTAGAACCACCATAATCAGCACATGTGCGCTGACTATACAAAAAGCATTGGTCGGTGGGAATTTTTTTTCCTACCTTGACAGTTTTTCCCGCTGTGGCCGTCAGTACAGTGACAGTGATACAATGATACATCTTCATCGTCATTGGCACAGGTGGCTCCGTTCAAACAGGGTTTGTTGTCACACGGGAATAGACGAACTGTGACAATGGAATAAATATAAAGCTATGAGCCTTTCGTGGCAGGCGACATATTCATTGAGAACTATTTATAACACTTATGATAATTTCAATTCTTTTATTTAAGCAGTTTAACTTCGAACAGTTTCATATTTCAAAAGGAGGTTTTCACACAGCGGCTAAACTGTAACAGGATTGTAGGTCATTATATAGGAGACGAATACCTTCGCAATTCTTGCCTTTGAACCAGTCTCCGCAATCACAGTTGTATTGAGCAGGGTTACTTGTGTTACTTGAACAGTTCAATCCATTAAGGCATGGTTTATCAGTATCACAAATGGTCTGCGCAACTGAAAAAAATCATCGCCATAAAGATGGAACTGATATAAGAAATCGTAACATTCCGAATGGTTTACAATTTAGAGATTCATATACGGAATTGCACTTGAAAGATATTTGAGGAAAATTTGTTTCATAACATCTGCCAGAATTCCAAGTTAAAGAAAAAATTCTGCCGGATTAGGCATTATTTTAGACCTAACCGCTGGAATCGTTCCCTGTATGAAAATTGCAATGTTACATTGCAAAGTGACGAGGGTCTTACATAATAAAAATGATGCTATTGAAAGGGAAAACCAATATTTGTATTAGACTTCCTGTATTCTGACCTTTAAAATCTATTATAAGAGGAAAGTTGTTCAAGGAATAAATTGCTGTCGATCTAGCGGACAAGTGTCCCAACAGAAACATTTACTGCACTATCCGCCGAGAGATTTGTCTAGTACATAGCGTTATCCACCCTTCGAGCTAACGGAGCCTGTATTCCTGTATTGATTTTTCTGAACATTGAAATCTATTATAGCGGGCCAGTTGTTCAAAGGACGGATTGCGCCATCCAAGGCATAACTTGCTATGGATCACGCGGATAAGTGTCCCAGCAGAATAATGTACCGTACTATCCGCCAAGAGATTTATCTAGTGCAAAGTGTTATTCACCCTTGGAGCTAACGGGGCCTTTAATATTGGTTGGGTACCTTAAACATTAGTTTAGGAATGACCCATGTATTCTAAATTTTAAGTAAAATAAGCGGACTTAACGTTACAATTACCTTGACAGTTTATCCCAGTAAACCAGTTTGCACACTGACAGTTGTATTTGGAAACGTCTTTAGGATCATTTTTACAAGTGGCGCCGTTTTGGCATGGATTGCTGTCGCACGGGAATATTTGATCTGAAAAAAAGCAAACAAACAATATTCAATGTGCTGAAGATGACATCTACAAAGCTTTGAAATTTACTAAAAGATTTGAGGTATTAAGGTAGCTGGCAGTAGGCATGCGCATATATACAGGGACTTATCATTACGAAGATCTCAATTATACCTAGGACGCGAGTGTTTAAACAGCTGTTGGAGTTGAGTATAGATGAGGGCATTGTATGCAGAAGATCTAAACTCTTGAGTCTAATTTAATATATTTGACACGGGGGCGAAGATCACGAGTGATCGATAAAAGTTACACCAAATCGAGATGGGTTCGACAACCAGCTAGCGATTATAAGTCATTTCCGCTCACATGCGGTCTCATTACCCATCAAAAAGCGCACTCCCCAAGCCTACTCGAGCTTTTTTGGTGAAAAGGACTTGGAAAGGAATTGCACGACGTGGCGAAAACAGACGGGGCAGGATTTGCTTCCCTCTCTGAGAATTCTTTTATAGTGTTATTTCCCTTTTTATTAGAATCCTGTAGCTATGTAAATGGTTTTGATAATTTCCGTGTCGGATAGAGGCAAGCTGATTTATCTCGATCGGGTTCAGTACATTTGATTGGTGACTATCGTAATCACTTCTTTTTTTCATTTCTAATTAGGAACCAGCTGAGAAATGCAGTGGGTCGGGGGGGAATATCAAGTTTGTTTCCTCGTTCTGCACGAATATCGGCCTCGTGCCCTCACTTATGGATTTTAAAGTTCGAAAATAAAATTTACAATTCTGAGCCACCATATAAATCGAATTCCGCTTTTTTTCTCTATATAAAAAAGTTTGCAAATCCCAAGCTAAAGAGGGAAACTGCTATAACTTAATGCATACCACCTCTATTGCCCCTTTTGCGGATTGAGGTTATGAAAACCGTAAGCCTCACTGAATGATCTTAAGACAGTATGCAATATTTCTATTAGATTCTTCGTTGGACTTTCAATGCCGATCTTTACGTTAGATGAATGCTTTCATTTTCTATTCACGTCGCGGCTGGGCTTAAAATTCCAAAAATGTAACAACAGGATCTTCTTCTCATCAAAGGTAACAGATTAGAAACTATCTTTGCACATCATTTTATTATTGTACATAAATTCCTAACACAAATACTGATCTCTCTACGCACTCTTCAGGATATTGACTATATAAAAGAAAAAATCATTTGACATTGGATCATAATAGACTTTCAACTAAAGATATCGGAAGCCATAAAGTTACACGTTTACGTTTTTACTGCTCCTGAAAGGCAAGGCAGAAGAGATTGCTGAGTTGAGATCAGTAGTTAAGAGCACATAAAGGAAAATAATGTTAACCATATCAATAATTGTGTAAAATACGTATGATAAGACAATTGTTGAATTCCGTGTTTGGATGAGATCATGAGTTATTGAACCTCGTGTGTTATCTGCCTCAGACTTCGGTTCTGGCAGATAACTCAGACCTCGGCATAATAATTGCTTATTAAGAGAATGATAATAATAGGAGGTTTCAGACATCGTCTGGCCTGTCCACTTGTTGCATTAAGAGTTCCTTAGAGACAACAAAATTTAATCAAATCCTTAGTTAAGCCACTCAGTCGGTCTCTCTGTCAGTCAAGCAATTTGCCAATCAGAATCAGTCAGTTAGACAATCAGTGGGTCAGCCCGTCAATGCCGTCAATAAAATTGAACTAATTTGGATTAGCGTTTTTTATTTTTCCTCCATTGTCTGGAATACTCACTTTCACATTTCTCTCCATGAAAAAAACTGCCGCACTCGCAGTAGTACTTATCCGGATCATTAAAATGCACCACGCATGTCCCTCCGTTCTTGCACGGTACAGTATCGCACACGTTTGGACCAGTAAAAGCAGGTCTCAGCCTGTATACATAGTTGGTTTGTGATGCACCCACTCCTCCCTGGCACTTGTCTGGAGAGGCCTCCCCATAGGTTTTGTAGTTTTCAACAATATCTAAGTCTGTTCGACAGTCGCCAGAGCTCTGCACTGCAAAGTATTCATAGTCCATATCTCGGGCGAGGTGAGCACATCTGATGACCATCTCGTATGGATTCTGTGCATCATATGAACTCGAGAAACTCCCAAACTTTATATTAAGTAGTCGAGATGACTTTTTATCTTTGAAACATCCTAGACTAATTTGCTTTGGAAGTAGTTCTAAAAGCAAAGTAAATATGAACACTGAGATACAATTATTCAGTAAGGTCAGCGTAATTTTAGATGTGCAAGATAGACGCCTCTGATGACCTCCGGGTTCATTACATCGTGTGCATTAGGAAATTTCTACGCTCAATTTTGAGCAGTTGAGATAACTTTCATGAATCTAATCCTTGAGACATCCAAGAGATATTCGTTTTGGGAGTAGTTTCTGTAAGGCAAGCCGGAATCAAAGACTGTGGGAAAAGTAAATAAGATAGAGAAATAACTACTGTCCCTGGCAAGCAGTACGTGATCGTACTTGGACTAGTTGAAGAATGGAGCTTTTAGCTCGTTGACAGCTACCAGTTCTAGAGATAGTTAAAATAAGAGCTCAGTGTATTTTATCATGAAGATTTTCTGCGTTGCAACTCGGTGACCCCTGAATGAAGCTTACTAGGTGGCGGTAAATTACATTGCTGTATAAACCGATCAAAAGTCAATCTTGAAAGAAATAACTCACCGAAGGTGTAGACTGCAATACGTTTATTGACACCGATGCCATTTGGACAATTGTTATTACTGGTGGCGCTATCTTTGTGGTACTCATCCCGGGCGTTCGGTCCCGATCTACATACGCCATCATATCCCAGTGCAAAGAACTTGTAGCCTTTATCAAACGCCAACTCAGCACATGCGCTGATAACCCCTTGATGCTTATTTTCTGCGACTTGGGACTTAAAGTCACCGAGTATGTCAGGGAGGGAACTGGAACCAGTGTTGAAGCAGGCGATTTTGCTGTAAGAAGGAACTAGGAAGAGATGACATACACTTGCCGATCAGCCAACCTGGTACCACTATAATCAACACATATGCGCTAAATAAAAGACATTGGACAAATACTTAGATTTTTTCTTACCCTGACAGTTTTTCCCGCTGTATTCATCAGTGCAGTGACAGTGATACAGTGACACATCTTGCTCGTCATTCACACAGGTGGCTCCGTTCACACAGGGTTTGTTGTCACACGGAAATAGACGAACTTTAACAACGGAATAAAATCAAGCTATGGAACTTTTTTGACAGGGTATAGATAATAGATAACAATTTTAAATATTTCTCATTATTAAAAATCTTTTACTCAAGCAGTTTAACTTCAAACCCATTCATATTTAAAAAAGAGGTATTTACACAGCGGCTAAACCGTAACAGGACGTTAGATCGTTATACAGGAGACAGAACCGAGTCTTAAAGAAATACCTTGGCAATTTTTGCCTTTGAACCAGTCTCCGCAATCGCAATTGTATTGTGTAGGGCTGCTTGTGTTGCTGGAACAGTTCAATCCATTAAGGCATGGTTTATCAGTATCGCAAATGGTCTGCGCAACTGAAAAAAATCATCGCCATAAAGATGGAACTGATATAAGACAGCGTAACATACCAAACGGTTTACAATTTAGTGATTCATAGACGGAGTTGCACTTGAAAGATATTTGAGGAAAATTTGTTTCATAACATCTGTCAGAATTCTAAGTTAAGGAAGAATCCGAGCACACTGTACCACGTGGATAAATTAATTTCTGCCGGATTAGGCATTGTTTTAGACTTAACCGCTGGAATCGTTCCCTGTATGAAAAGTGCATTGTTACATTGCAAAGTGACAAGGATCTTACATAATAAAAATGATACTATTGAAAGGGAAAACCAATATTTGTCTTAGACTTCTTATATTGTGACCTTTAAAATCTATTATAAGAGGCAAGTTGTTCAAGGAATAAATTGCTGTCGATCTAGCGGACAAGTGTCCCAACAGAAACATTTACTGCACTATCCGCCGAGAGATTTATCTAGTACATAGCGTTATCCACCCTTCGAGCTAACGGGGCCTGTATTCCTGTATTGATGTATTCTGACCATTGAAATCTAAGTGTCCCAGCAGAATAATGTACCGTACTATTCGCCAAGAGATTTATCTAGTGCAAAGTGTTACTCACCCTTGGAGCTAACGGGGCCTTTAATATTAGTTGGGTACCTTAAACATTAGTTTAGGAATGACCCATGTATTCTAAATTTTAAGTAAAATAAGCGGACTTAACGTTAATATTACCTTGACAGTTTATCCCAGTAAACCAGTTTGCACACTGACAGTTGTATTTGGAAATGTCTTTAGGATCATTTTTACAAGTGGCGCCATTTTGGCATGGATTGCTGTCGCACGGGAATATTTGATCTGAAAAAAAGCAAACAAACAATATTCAATGTGCTGAAAATGACATCTACAAAGCTTTGAAATTTGCTAAAAGATTTGAGGTATTAAGGAAGCCGGCAGTAGACATGCGCATATATACGGGGACTTATCATGACAAAGATCTCAATTATACCTAGGACGCGAGTGTTTAAACAGCTGTTGGAGTTGAGTATAGATGAGGGCATTGTATGCAGAAAATCTAAACTCTTGAGTCTAATTTAATATATTTGACACGGGGGCGAAGATCACGAGTGATCGATAAAAGTTACACCAAATTGAGATGGGTTCGACAACCAGCTAGCGATTATAAGTCATTTCCGCTCACATGCGGTCTCATTACCCATCAAAAAGCGCACTCCCCAAGCCTACTCGAGCTTTTTTTATGAAAAGGACTTGGAAAGGAATTGCACGACGTGGCGAAAACAGACGGGGCAGGATTTGCTTCTCTCTCTTAGAATTCTTTTATATTGTTATTTACCTTTTTATTAGAATCCTGTAGCTATGTAAATGGTTTTGATAATTTCCGTGTCGGAAAGAGGCAAGCTGATTTATCTCGATCTGGTTCAGAACATTTGATTGGTGACTATCGTAATCACTTCCTTTTTTCATTTCTAGTTAGGAACCAGCTGAGAAATGCAGTGGGTCGGGGGGGAATATCAAGTTTGTTTCCTCGTTCTGCACGAATATCGGCCTCGTGCCCTCACTTATGGATTTTAAAGTTCGAAAATAAAATTTACAATTCTGCACCCCCATATAAATCGAATTTCGCTTTTTTTCTCTATAAAAAAAAGTTTGCAAATCCCAGGCTAAAGAGGGAAACTGCTGTAACTTAATGCATACCACCTCTATTTCCCCTTTTGCAGATTGAAGTTATGAAAACCGTAAGCCAGACAGAATGAACTTATGACAGTATGCAATATTTCTATTAGATTCTTCGTTGGACTTTCAATGCCGATCTTTTCGTTAGATGAATACTTTCATTTTCTATTCACGTCGCGGCTGGGCTTAAAATTCCAAAAATGAAACGAGCAGGATCTTCTTCTCATCAAAGGTAACAGATTAGAAACTATCTTTGCACATCATTTTATTATTGTACATAAATTCCTAACACCAATACTGATCTCTCTACGCACTCTTCAGGATATTGACTATATAAAAGAAAAAATCATTTGACATTGGATCATAATAGACTTTCAACTAAAGATATCGGAAGCCATAAAGTTACACGTTTACGTTTTTACTGTTCCTGAAAGGCAAAGGCAGAAGAGATCGCTGGGTTGAGATCAGTAGTTAACAGTACGTAAAGGAACATAATGTTAACGATATCAATAATTGTGTAAAATATATATGCTGAGACAACTATTGAATTCCGTGTTTGCATGATATCATGAGTTATTGAACCTCGTGTGTTATCTGCCTCAGACTTCGGTTCTGGCAGATAACTCAGACCTCGGCATAATAATTGCTTATTATGAGAATGATAATAATAGGAGGTTTCAGGTATCGTCGAGGCCTGTCCACTTGTTGCATTAAGAGTTCCTTAGAGACAACAATATTTAATCAAATCCTTAGTTAAGCCGTTCAGTCGGTCTGTCTGTCAGTCAAGCAATTTGCCAATCAGAATCAGTCAGTTAGACAATCAGTGGGTCAGCCCGTCAATGCCGTCAATAAAATTGAACTAATTTGGATTAGCGTTTTTTATTTTTCCTCCATTGTCTGGAATACTCACTTTCACATTTCTCTCCATGAAAAAAACTGCCGCACTCGCAGTAGTACTTATCCGGATCATTAAAATGCACCACGCATGTCCCTCCGTTCTTGCACGGTACAGTATCGCACACGTTTGGACCAGTAAAAGCAGGTCTCAGCCTGTATACATAGTTGGTTTGTGATGCACCCACTCCTCCCTGGCACTTGTCTGGAGAGGCCTCCCCATAGGTTTTGTAGTTTTCAACAATATCTAAGTCTGTTCGACAGTCGCCAGAGCTCTGCACTGCAAAGTATTCATAGTCCATATCTCGGGCGAGGTGAGCACATCTGATGACCATCTCGTATGGATTCTGTGCATCATATGAACTCGAGAAACTCCCAAACTTTATATTAAGTAGTCGAGATGACTTTTTATCTTTGAAACATCCTAGACTAATTTGCTTTGGAAGTAGTTCTAAAAGCAAAGTAAATATGAACACTGAGATACAATTATTCAGTAAGGTCAGCGTAATTTTAGATGTGCAAGATAGACGCCTCTGATGACCTCCGGGTTCATTACATCGTGTACATAAGAAAATTTCTACGCTTAATTTTGAGCAGTTGAGATAACTTTCAGTAAACTAATCCTCAAAAAATCCAAGAGATATTCGTTTTGGGAGTAGTTTCTGTAAGGCAAGCCGGAATCAAAGACTAGTGGGAAAATTATATAAGATAGAGAAATAACTACTGTCCCTGGCGAGCAGTACGTGATCGGACTTGAACTGGTTAAAGAATGGAGCTTTTATCTCGTTGACAGCTACCAGTTCCAGAGATAATAAAAATAAGAGCTCAATGTATTTTATCATGAAGATTTTCTGCGTTGCAACTCGGTGACCCCTGAATGAAGCTTACTAGGTGGCGGTAAATTACATTGCTGTATAAACCGATCAATAGTCAATCTTGAAAGAAATAACTCACCGAAGGTGTAGACTGCAATGCATTTATTGACACCGATGCCATTTGGACAATTGTTATCACTGGTGGCGCTTTCTTTGTGGTAGTCATCCCGGGCGTTCGGTCCCGATCTACATACGCCATCATATCCCAGTGCAAAGAACTTGTAGCCTTTATCAAACGCCAACTCAGCACATGCGCTGATAACCCCTTGATGCTTATTTTCTGTGACTTGGGACTTAAAGTCACCGAGTATGTCAGGGAGGGAACTGGAACCAGTGTTGAAGCAGGCGATTTTGCTGTAAGAAGGAACTAGGAAGAGATGACATACACTTGCCGATCAGCCAACCTGGTACCACTATAATCAACACATATGCGCTAAATAAAAGACATTGGACAAATACTTAGATTTTTTCTTACCCTGACAGTTTTTCCCGCTGTATTCATCAGTGCAGTGACAGTGATACAGTGACACATCTTGCTCGTCATTCACACAGGTGGCTCCGTTCACACAGGGTTTGTTGTCACACGGAAATAGACGAACTTTAACAACGGAATAAAATCAAGCTATGGAACTTTTTTGACAGGGTATAGTTAATAGATAGCAATTTTAAATATTTCTCATTATTAAAAATCTTTTACTTAAGCAGTTTAACTTCAAACCCATTCATATTTAAAAAAGAGGTATTTACACAGCGGCTAAACCGTAACAGGACGTTAGATCGTTATACAGGAGACAGAACCGAGTCTTAAAGAAATACCTTGGCAATTTTTGCCTTTGAACCAGTCTCCGCAATCGCAATTGTATTGAGCAGGGCTGCTTGTGTTGCTGGAACAGTTTAATCCATTAAGGCATGGTTTATCAGTATCACAAATAGTCTGTGCAACTGAAAAAAATCATCGCCATAAAGATGGAACTGATATAAGACAGCGTAACATACCAAACGGTTTACAATTTAGTGATTCATAGACGGAGTTGCACTTGAAAGATATTAGAGGAAAATTTGTTTCATAACATCTGTCAGAATTCTAAGTTAAAGAAGAATCCGAGCACACTGTACCACATGGACAAACTAATTTCTGCCGGATTAGGCATTGTTTTAGACTTAACCGCTGGAATCGTTCCCTGTATGAAAAGTGCATTGTTACATTGCAAAGTGACAAGGATCTTACATAATAAAAATGATACTATTGAAAGGGAAAACCAATATTTGTCTTAGACTTCTTATATTGTGACCTTTAAAATCTATTATAAGAGGCAAGTTGTTCAAGGAATAAATTGCTGTCAATCTAGCGGACAAGTGTCCCAACAGAAACATTTACTGCACTATCCGCCGAGAGATTTATCTATTACATAGCGTTATCCGCCCTTCGAGCTAACGGAGCCTGTATTCCTGTATTGATGTATTCTGACCATTGAAATCTATTATAGCGGGCCAGTTGTTCAAAGGACAGATTGCGCCATCCAAGGCATAACTTGCTATGGATCACGCGGATAAGTGTCCCAGCAGAATAATGTACCGTACTATCCGCCAAGAGATTTATCTAGTGCGAAGCGTTATTCACCCTTGGAGCTAACGGGGCCTTTAATATTAGTTGGGTACCTTAAACATTAGTTTAGGAATGACCCATGTATTCTAAATTTTAAGTAAAATAAGCGGACTTAACGTTACAATTACCTTGACAGTTTATCCCAGTAAACCAGTTTGCACACTGACAGTTGTATTTGGAAATGTCTTTAGGATCGTTTTTACAAGTGGCGCCATTTTGGCATGGATTGCTGTCGCACGGGAATATTTGATCTGAAGAAAAGCAAACAAACAATATTCAATGCGTTTAAGATGACATCTACAAAGCTTTTAAATTTGCTAAAAGATTTGAGGTATTAAGGAAGCCGGCAGTAGGCATGCACACATATACAGGGACTTATCATTACAAAGATCTCAATCATACCTAAGACGCAAGTGTTTAAACAGCTGTTGGAGTTGAGTATAGATGAGGGCATTGTATGCAGAAAATCTAAACTCTTGAGTCTAATTGAATATATTTGACATGGGGGCGAAGTTCGCGAGTGATCGATAAAAGTTACACCAAAAAAAAGATGGGTTCGACAACTAGCTAGCGATTATAAGTCATTTCCGCTCACATGCGGTCTCATTACCCATCAAAAAGCGCACTCCCCAAGCCTACTCGAGCTATTTTGGTGAAAAGGACTTGGAAAGGAATTGCCCGACGTGGCGAAAACAGACGGGGCAGGATTTGCTTCTCTCTCTTAGAATTCTTTTATATTGTTATTTCCCTTTTTATAAGAATCCTGTGGCTATGTAAATGGTTTTGATAATTTCTGTGTCGGAAAGAGGCAAGCTGATTTATCACGATCTGGTTCAGGACACTTGATTGGTGACTATCGTTATCACTTCCTTTTTTCATTTCTAATTAGGAACCAGCTGAGAAATGCAGTGGGTCGGGCGGGAATATCAAGTTTGTTTCCTCGTTCTGCACGAATATCAGCCTCGTGCCCTCACTTATGGATTTTAAAGTTCGAAAATAAAATTTACAATTCTGCGCCCCCATATAAATCGAACTCCACTTTTTTTCTCTATAAAAAAAAGTTTGCAAATCCCAAGCTAAAGAGGGAAATTTAATGCATACCACCTCTATTTCCCCTTTTGCAGGTTGAAGTTATGAAAACCGTAAGCCTCACAGAATGAACTCATGACAGTATGCAATATTTCTATTAGATTCTTCGTTGGACTTTCAATGCCGATCTTTACGTTAGATGAATACTTTCATCTTCTATTCACGTCGCGGCTGGGCTTAAAATTCCAAAAATGTAACGAACAGGATCTTCTTCTCATCAAAGGTAACAGATTAGAAACTATCTTTGCACATCATTTTATTATTGTACATAAATTCCTAACACAAATACTGATCTCTCTACGCACTCTTCAGGATATTGACTATATAAAAGAAAAAACCATTTGACATTGGATCATGATATACTTTCAAATAAAGATATCGGAAGCCATAAAGTTACACGTTTACGTTTTTACCGCTCCTGAAAGGCAAGGCAGAAGAGATTGCTGAGTTGAGATCAGTAGTTAACGGTACGTAAAGGAAAATAATGTTAACCATATCAATAATTGTGTAAAATATGTATGATAAGATAATTATTGAATTCCGTGTTTGCATGATATCATGAGTTATTGAGCCTCGTGTGTTATCTGCCTCAGACTTCGGTTCTGGCAGATAACTCAGACCTCGGCATAATAATTGCTTATTATGGGAATGATAATAATAGAAGGTTTCAGATGTCGTCGAGGCCTGTCCACTTGTTACATAAAGAGTTCCTTAGAGACAACAAAATTTAATCAAATCCTTAGTTAAGCCACTCAGTCGGTCTCTCTGTCAGTCAAGCAATTTGCCAATCAGAATCAGTCAGTTAGACAATTAGTGGGTCAGCCCGTTAGTGCCGTCAATTAAATTGAACTAATTTGGATTAGCGTTTTTTATTTTTCCTCCATTGTCTGGAATACTCACTTTCACATTTCTCTCCATGAAAAAGACTGCCGCACTCGCAGTAGTACTTATCCGGATCATTAAAATGCACCACGCATGTACCTCCGTTCTTGCACGGTACAGTATCGCACGCGTTTGGACCAGTAAAAGCAGGTCTCAGCCTGTATACGTAGTTGGTTTGTAATGCACCCACTCCTCCCTGGCACTTGTCTGGAGAGGCCTCCCCATAGGTTTTGTAGTTTTCGACAATATCTAAGTCTGTTCGACAGTCACCAGAGCTCTGCACTGCAAAGTATTCATAGTCCATATCTCGGGCGAGGTGAGCACATCTGATGACCATCTCGTATGGATTCTGTGCATCATATGAACTCGAGAAACTCCCAAACTTTATATTAAGTAGTCGAGATGACTTTTTGTCTTTAAAACATCCCAGACTAATTTGCTTTGGAAGTAACTCTGTAGAACACAAAGGGATTTGAAAAATGTTTCCTAGCTTTTATCCAAAAACGAAATAATTAGTTGATTAAATAAGACCCATATGAATATATGTTCATCTCACTGCTTAGCCAAAGCCTCAGCTTATGATTCATAGAATTCTTGACAATCAAAAGTGTTAGTCAACGCCAAAAAATTGCTCGGAAAATTTAGATAATTGTTAGTATCAATCCACCGCAAACATGCCGTCGCCAGTAAGACCGAGGTCCTAAAAATAGCCAATCACATTGAAGCACTATGCGTTATGGGCAATGAGACATCGCCTTGTAAACTGACATTTGCAGTGGGTAGTCGAAGCGACTATTTAGAATCACAACCTACTTCACGAAGTCAGTAAAGGGACCTTAGTTATTTATCTCTATAAGAGATCTACAAGATCTCTAAAAACTTTTGGCGACTTTTTTTTGGTGCATTTTGTATCCATGCAGCGATATCAGTTGAAGTCCACATTGACAAAACAGTTTTTTTTTATCCTCTGCAAGTGACTTACCAAATGCATACACAGCAATACGTTTATTAACACCGATGCCATTCGGACAGTTGTTATCACTGGTGGCGCCCTCTTTGTGGTACTCATCCCTTACGTTTGGTCCTGATCGACATAAGCTATTATATCCCAGTGCAAAGAACCTGTAGCCTTTATCAAACGCCAACTCAGCGCATGCACTGATAACCTCTTGCTGTTTATTATTTTCGACTTGAGACTTAAAGTCACCGAGTATGTCAGGGAGGAAACTGGAACCAGTGTTAAAGCAGGCGATTTTGCTAAATGTAGGGACTGAGAAAAGATTGCATATCACATTGATAGTTTATGATGAAGGGTTACTAATACTCATTGTCTCTTGATTTAAAGAAATTAGGATGAGATCCGGCGGTCAGACTTCCTACCTGTAGACATGACACTTAAGTATTTATTAAAACAGAAGACAGCGTTGACTGAAGGCGTGCTTTGATTGGCTACTCAAACTACGAAGATCCTTTTCTATTTACCTCCAAGCAACGCACTCGGGATTTGCGCCCCAAAATTTTGTAATCGTTGCAGAAATAAATAAGTTAAAATAATTTTTTGGTGCCATATTATTTCACTGTTTTATTAGAAACTAAAAATTCTAGCTTGATGGTTATTACGTTACTTAAAGTTATAACGTGATGCTGAGCTATGTCTTATCTCAATCTGCTTGTGTCTTCACCGTTGGAAAGTATGTAGTCGGTGAATTCTTCAAGGAATCAAAATGGTTAGCAACTTCCTACCTTGACAGTTTTTCCCGCTGTATCCATCAGTACAGTGGCAGTGATACAATGAAACATCTTGGTTGTCATTACTACAGGTGGCTCCGTTCACACAGGGTTTGTTGTCACACGGGAACAATCGAACTAAAAAAAAATTTCCAAGGCGCTATCATAGAGCACATTCATTCTTAATTTATTTCGACTTCTTTTTACTCAAAAGGTAAGCAATTAAATGAAAGGTTCTACGCCTCTTTTATAGACTACCACACTGAAAAAAGATAAAGCATCAGGAAACTATGCCAAAAAATAAGCGATCCATGGGCGTTGGCCACCTCGGCAGACCAGTTTTTCTCTCTTGGCATCTACCACAATAATTCTTGAACGTAACTCACTGTGTCCATAGTAGAAAGTATCTGTATGGAAAAAATCTGAACTTGCCTTGACAATTAATTCCTTTGAACCAGTCTCCGCAGTCACACGAATATTTGTGCGGCTTGCTTGAGGAACTTGAACATTGCCCTCCATTTAGACATGGTTTATCAGTATCACAAATTGTTTGAGCAACTACAATAAAGTTTAAAAGATGTTGCTCTTGCATGGCACAATACAGAAGGTTTTGTACTGTTACAGCACTTTTCGATTTAGTGTCGTAGAAGCAAAACCAAAGTAATTATTACAGCCCAACGGAAGAAAGGAAATACTCTTCAGAGCGAAATAAAACTCATAATACAAATAAGCCAACAGCCTTTCCGCAGGAAAACGCGGGTAACCAAGTCGTGATTGCGTTAAGTTTTCCATCAGATTGGTTGAGAGTGTCGCACAAGTTTATGGGCCGATTATGTTGCATAAGCAATGCAATCCCGGATTAAGATTAAGATTTCATTTCAACACAACAACCTGGGGTCCCTATTTTTTTTTACCTTCACAGTTTGTTCCAGCAAACCAGGCTGCGCATTTGCACTTGTATTTGGAGATGTCTTTGGGATCGTTGTTACAAGTGGCGCCATTTAAGCAAGGTTTGCTGTCGCACGGGTAAATTTGAACTGCGGAGGGAAATGAAAATATGATATTAGTGTTTCCGGCAGATAAAGAATGCTCGATGAAGCGTTTGAATTTCATTTACTGAGTCTGAGATTAATGTTTCCTAAAACTGACAAGATTCTGTTTTCTCCCTTAATGGTTGACAGTGAAAACCTCCCAAAAACTGAATAAACTCGTTGGATCAAAAAACCGTAGCAGGCAATCCATCTTTTTAAAACACTCTTGTTCTCTATTTGTTTAACTTGGCTTATTTAGTATTTTGTGAACTTTGCCGTTTGTTGGGCAATAAACAAACGCCAAATCATGAACCCTTTGTGTTTTCTTTTTTTCCCCTTTTGTTTACAATTGTATGTTTGTACAATTTTTTAGAATGACCTTACCTTCGCAATTATTTCCCGTGAACCAATCGCCACATTCACAGCGGTACCTATTCGGATCGCTGAAATGTACCACGCACGTACGCTCGTTCTTACACGGGACGGTATCGCACACGTTTGGACCACTAAACGCCGGTCTTAGCCGATATACAAAATTGGTCAATGATGCACCCACCCCTCCCTGGCACTTATCCGGCAAGGCTTCTCCATAGGTTTTGTAGTTGTTAACTATTTTTGCATCGGTGCGACAGTCCCCAGAGTTCTGTACTGCAAAGTATTCATAGTCCATGTCTCTGGCGAGGTGCGCGCATCTGATGACCATAGCGTAAGGGTCCTGTGCATCGTACGAGCTCGAGAAACTTCCTAACTTTATATTAAGAAGCCGAGCTGACTTTTTCTCTTGAAAACATCCTAGACTTATTTGCTTTGGGATTAATTCTGAAAGCAAAAGTAACATGAACATTTATCTACCATTAATTATCCGGTAAGTACAACGCAATGATTGTTGTGTATAGTTTTCTCAAGTCTTTTCGTTGTTTCCTCCTTTTGGACTTAATGTCATGCAGGTTACAATGGATCCTCAGGCTTACATTGACAAAGTAATCTCATCTTGCTTATCTTGCATAATTTTATTCATTGATCGACTGACTTATTGTCGATCCTTGATTCATGCACGCAATCGCATTCTTTTTTTGTGATCTCATTGTTGCTTTTCTTTCTCAGACGCCTCCTTGATCATATTAGCGTTTCAAATGTCACAAATGTGTTGTACCCGTCGTTTTTTATTGTCGTTTTTTTCCTCTATGATCATATTATTAAGTAGAGATTTGGTAAAACATTTGACAATAAAAATCTGCGATAAAATATTATAAAACATGACACGACGTTTCGACGTTTCCAGAACGTCATTATCAAGTAAACTAAAATAATAAAATCGAGTATATATATAATGAAGCGGTGAATAAATTACAAAGCGTTAAAAGTTAAACAAAGAGTTTAGCCCTAATGGAATCGCTCTGGGTGTTTAAATTGGGCCTTATTGTTCTTATATACAACATTTCATAAACAAGACAATCCCATTTCGTGCCACATTTTTTAAGCATTCTAAACTGGCTCTCATTGAGTAAGTCAATATTCCCATGGGCATCTCTCAGGTGGATTGTCTTGTTTATGAAATGTTGTATATAAGAACAATAAGGCCCAATTTAAACACCCAGAGCGATTCCATTAGGGCTAAACTCTTTGTTTAACTTTTAACGCTTTGTAATTTATTCACCGCTTCATTATATATATACTCGATTTTATTATTTTAGTTTACTTGATAATGACGTTCTGGAAACGTCGAAACGTCGTGTCATGTTTTATAATATTTTATCGCAGATTTTTATTGTCAAATATCATATTATTAATTGTCAATATATTTTTATTAAAGTTTTGAACAAATATTATCAACGTGGAACTTACCAAATGTGTAAACAGCAATACGTTTATTGATGCCGATGCCATTCGGACAATTGCTATCACTAGTGGCACCTTCTTTGTGGTACTCATCCCGGGCGTTCGGTCCTGATCGACATACGCCATTATATCCCAGTGCAAAGAACTTGTAGCCTTTATCAAACGCCAACTCAGCGCATGCACCTGTTACTTCCTGATGCTTTTCATCTGCAACCTGGGACTTAAAGTCACCAAGTATGTCAGAGAGGAGGCTAGAACCAGTGTTGAAACAGGCGATTTCTCTGAACTTGGGAACTGAAAACAATTTGTGAAAGGTTTCATGGTCACTTTTTTTTCTATTTCAGTCAGTTACGGAGGATTTAAGCGTGGAGAAGATGGTGTTTTTCAGTGATGTAACGTCCCATCTTTTCCCATTGAAAATATAATCTAAAGCAATACATAAACCCAGGTTTTTAATTTGGACGGAAAATATCGATCGTGGAACAAAATGATTTACGTATGTAGTTGGTATTTTTCGAATAACCTCCTACCCTGACAGTTTTTCCCGCTGTAGCCGTCGGTGCAGTGACAGTGATACAATGAAACATCTTGATCGTCATTACTACAAGTGGCTCCATTCACACAGGGTTTGTTGTCACACGGATACCTTTGGACTGAAAAAATAAAGATTCCAAAACTGCTTGCTGACATGTTCAACAACATAGATTTTCCCTAGTAAGGAGAACCTTCCTTATTGTTATGCACTGAAAAAAAATGTGGAAAACCTACCGCTCAGGATATGGAAATGATTCATAAATGTTTTGAAGGGAATACCACACAAGATGAAAAACCATCATACCACAAAAAAAAATTTTGAAAAAAATTCAAGATCAACAATTAAAGGGCTTGCGGTAGTTCCTTACAGGAAATGGAAATTATTCATGGGGACGTCATGGTAATTATCACAAACACACACACATAAAAAACCAAAGATCAAAGATTATTTCAGCTCACCTTCACAGTCTTTTCCAAGGAACCAGTCTCCACATTCACAACTGTACTCTGCAGGATTATCTAAACTGCTTTTACAAGTCCCTCCGTTCCTGCACGGATTAGCTGCGTCACATATTGTTTGTTTGTCTAGAAAGTAAAAACTTTATTTCCATTTCTTCCTTTTATTTAATTGTCTTGGTTGATAACTAGTGCCAAAGCAACAATTAGTTTGAGATTTGTTGTTGCATGGTTGGCAGGAGAGATGGACATCCAAGATTGTTGATTTTACAAATTTCAACAAGATTCTGGCATGCAATTGCCTCTAGCAGAAATTCAACCGCATACGGCCTTTGGTAAGCTTAAGTATTTTGGATAGCCAGCTTTTAAGGCCCCTGGGGTAGATGTGTGATGAAACGAAATAATAGCACAAGCAATCACTCTTAAGTGGCCTTTGTTTCATAACTCCACCCTGACAAGTTAATAAGTTATGACAATGTTCCCTGTGAAGGGAGGGGCACAAAATCACGACCAATAAAACCAGCTTGTGCACGCTTCGTAACTAATACTACAGATCTAAAATTTTTTCGCCACTGCAAGTAAATGTCTCGAGAAAGATAGGCATTCTGCGCGATGGTATGAGAAATGATGAAAAGGAGAAAAGGGAGAGGGCATGACCATAACTTGAAAGAGAATTGAATGGGATGTGTGACCATGACATAAATTGTTCTGCTCCATCTGTTTATCTTAATGTAAATCGAAAGCTTTTTGCAAGCATATCAACCGGAGCTCTCCAAGAATGCTCGATTTGCACGCAGTCGGCCAACAGTTGACAAGTGAATCGTTTTACGTCTTCACATTTTTGTGGACAGTGGATTAATTAATGATGCGGCCATTATTGAACAGTTTATTGTAACTACATATTAATACTGTTACCTTGACATTTGTCTCCAACAAACCATTTGGGACACTTGCAGTGATATTTTGAGATGTCACTTGGATCGTTACTGCATGATCCACCATTAACGCAAGGTTTGCTATCACATGGGAAGATTTGAACTGCAGAGGAGAAAGAACGAAACAGCATTGCTAATGCAATTACCGTCGGGTTGTAGGACCAAAGTCAGATGACCTTCGAGCTGAAGGGAAATTTTCACTCAGATATCAATATACCAAAAAGGCGCTAAGACAAAGAAGTAATAAATAACCGGAAAAAAGCAGTTAATCGATCGAACTGGTCGTCTAATAGTGATATGCTTTCACTGAAAGTGCTCTGTTACTGTGGAGCTTCTCCTGGCAATCATAGCTTTAATAGCTTTCATGGCATAAGGGATGTTAGTTAATTGCAAATAAACCCTTGTTAAACTGACCTAAAAATTGGTTTTCAGATCAATTTCTTTTCGTTGATGGAAAGAGACACTGAGAGAGTGAAGTCTATTGCCCAGGGACGTAACACGACTACCCGGTCATGGTTCGAACCAAACCCCTCTCGACCCAGATTGGAAGGACTTAACCATGCATCTAACTACTGAATCTTTTTTTAAAATTTAACATAGCTGCAAATAAAATAGCGACGTGGCGTGAGGAAAACCATGACTTAACATTAACATACGCTCAAGCTTCGGTATCATGTCTATCCTACCTTCACAATTTTTTCCCTTGAACCATTCACTGCAAGCACATTTATACTCAGATGGTTTGGCTGGATCACTGCTACAGTAACCATTGTTGACACACGGGCTGGAATCACATGCACTCGACAAAACTAACGAGTTGAAAGAATAGTAAACACAGCCTTCATTTTATAAGATTACATGAGAGTAAACAATTAGCTCTTGGTGTAAAGGGCCAAAAAATATATTTAGGTGATACCAGAAATCATAAATTTCAGACAAATTTTGGATTTATTTTAGTATTTTTCTGGAGAGCTATGGAGATTTTAAGATTTCAAAATTAAAAATATTGACAACCTTAAATTGATTGATTATGAAAGTTTTATTGATACCATATGGCTAGGATCGTTAGTTTTCTTCATGTTATGAAAGAAAAGATTCAGACAATAGCACATATACGCCTCACAAACCTTCACAGTTAGTTCCAGTTATCCAGGGAGGACATTGGCAATGGTATTTTGAAGAGTCTACTTTGTCGTTTACACAAACACCATCATTGTAACATGGGCTGCTATCGCATGGATAACTTGGCTCTAACCAGTAAAAATAGAAAGTATATGAATCCTCTTTAACGAGATAATGGCTCATTGCAGTAAGCTTTGAGCAATTCCTTGAACCTCCTCAAACGGTTCGTCAGTATCATTGCCTCTTATCGAGCAGTAAGAGGTAATGTGGAAGTCACATGCATTGTTCGGAAACACAACGCTATAAACTGTATTTGGCACGATCTTGATGGTTTACCTTGACAAGTGTATCCAAGAGGTGAATTCACATCAGGAGAACAGATTTCTTGATTTACACACGGATTGCTTTCACAAGGGTCCCTCTTAACTGTAGAAAAACATAGTTGCAAAGTTTCGCCGAATTTTCCCCAACAATTCGAAGTTAGTATAAATAATCAGTCTTTGTGCAACCGATTCAGTGCAAAGAAATGCACTCGCCATAAGCTTCAGTAGGTCTATCGTGCCTCTTACATTTAATCTCTCTCTGGCTGCGTTTTTAAAATTTTTCTTTATTTCATTCAGCATTCATTCTTTACAATACGTTTGGTTTTAGCTCATAACATCCTATTTAAAATTAAAAAGCGACTAAAGTTTTCCTAAATATTCAAATAATGCTAAATAATTAAACGGGAAGCATCTCACACCTTCGCAGTATGAACCGGTAAAACCAGCCTGACACAAACAGGGGTGATTAACAGAGTTGCCAGTACAAATTCCTCCATTCTTACAAGGGTTCACTTCATCGCAAATGCCTTTTCCTGTTAGAATAACAAACATATTTTGACTTAAATTTCAACAGTATGCACAAACGAAAGTTTTCAAATATTTCAAGTGGTGTATACATCTTTAACCACCCTCTCCATTGCCCTCCGGGGTCGTCCCTTAGTCAATCTCTTCCACTTTTCACACGATTGGCTTATATTGTGATCGAGATGTTTTTGAATTATCATTATTTTTATTATTGATTGATAATAGTAAATAAAGCTGCTAGATGAACTCCATTTTGAATCTTTGTATGTCTTTTTTAGATGATCCTAATTTATTTGATAGTAGGATTACATTTAGACGTTTCTCCTTTATTTAAAAAAATAAATATATAAATAGATAAAAACGTTCAATAATGTGTCCAAACATCATCCAACGAGTTTCAAGTCAGCAGATTTACTCTAAAAACTAGTTGCGTTTATCCTAATTTCCATGGCAAGAGACATCTAGCATCAGCAAATACCTCTTAATGGTATGCCGTTTAAATATTGGTCACCCATTGCATTTTTTCGATTTCCTGCGACAGTTAGCTAAAACCCAGCATGAATGGGTAGAGAAGCATAACGATTATAAAGCATCCTGCCCCAAAAACACAACACAATGAGGTCAGCTAGGCTTCTAACCTGACCATCAATTTTAACCAGAGGTCGATGACGTCAGCAATTAGAGAATTACCGTGTTACCATTAGTGTTACCACTAGTTTCATGCATATTTACCGTTTGAGTTCCCCTCAGCAGGGCAAGGGATGTTAACATGACAGGCTAACTGGGTGACTGGCTTATTGGGCCGATAGGCACATTCAAGATCCGACACCGTTGATGTTGCCCCACTTTGGTCGATTTTTTGACACACTACTTGTCTGGTCATTTTGCCTGGCTTGCATGTAGTGGAACACTGTAAAGAGGAGAAGAAATAGGTTATTTAGTGCCATTAGTCACTTTTAGCACTCGTATAGTTTTTGCCATGAAATTGCCTTTTGTAAGAAAAGTTGGGTATTAATGTAGGTGTCTTTAACAGTCTGGTCCCGAAGGCAGACATTTACTCTTTCATCGAGGAATTACATCTTATAAAACAGGATCCATATCTTAATATCTTGGAGTGTTAAATCCTCATTGGCTGTCCCAAATCTTCACGTAAGAGGTGGTGTCAAAATGATTTGACGAACAATCTCTGTTTTCGTTGAGAAATTAAGACAGCATCCCTGACAAAACTGGTGAACATTTTACCTTGGACCAGGCGGAGTCCACAACCCACTCAGCGGGACAATCAATCTCATTACAAGATCTCTTTTTCGAAGAAAGAACTGGTTTAGTTATCGCCGGACATTTTGAATTTTTTACGACAACAGTTTTTGACGACACTTCCCGCTGACAGATCACTTTTCGTGTTTGAATACCGCTCCCACACGTTTTCGAACAAGGCGTCCACTCCTCAACGTACCATCTATATATAAATTTCATAGAAGAAACCATACTACTAGTATCAATTCAGAGTTCAACATAAATGTTAAACTATTTTTAGTAATTTGTCTTGGTATGGGAACGAGGTTTCTTGCATGGAGGTCGAGTGAGGTTTGATTTCGGGATTCATAATCAGGCTTCCATTAAAGCCGGCCTATTACTGAAGTGGGCCAGCTTAGTTAGGTATTGCCCAAAAATGAAAAAATTTGTTCTTTGTGAGGATATATTCAGTGCAAAGGAGTATAATCGGATATTCTCCTGTAATCTTCAGGATACCATCAGAGGAAGATGCAGTTTTTATAACGTTATAAAGAGCTATGAGTCACCATGAGCGATCAACTTCGGTTCGTACTTAGCTTCACACGCTTGGGTGTTGCATTTCTGGGTGCTCGCTGGTTTTGCGAGTGAGCCACAAGCTTCATCGGAGACAACAGAAGAATTTTGAGCGAGGAAACAGAACACAACTCGAGTTTGAGTACCTACAAAGACAGAATTATGAGTCATGGTGTTTTTCTGTGGAAAATTCGTTATTTTTCACCTTATTGTGTCCTTCATTGACAAATTTTAAATTTGATGCATCCTACTCGCTGAAAGCATCAGGCTGTCTTAAAGTTGAAGGGGAAATAACTGAAGATATGATACGTCAGCTTTCTTGGGCATGTTAAACTTTTTCCATAGATTGGTGAAGAATAAGGCCATTTTTTTTCTTCGTATAATTCTGCTTTTGCTTTATATGAGCTTCTTTTGTTTTCTCTGATTTTTTAATTCATTACTACGTACTTTACACAACTAGAAAATAAGGAAATTAATGGATTGATTAAAAAATGGAGCCCATGAGATAATTTTAATCTTACCTCCTCCGCAGGTCACAGAACATGTTGACCAATGTGAAATAGGCACCCATTGGTATGAGAGATTTTCCACAGATTCGCCGAGAAGAAGCGGCCTTTCTAACATATAGTCTACTCCTGCGGTCTCTTCCCTTACTCTTAAGAACTAATTGATAAACGACAAGAAAGCTATAGTCTCAAGTTTTTGCTTTCTTAATTTTAAAGCACATGCAGTTGACAAGAGACTTAGTGTGGACGTTTTATATTCCCTAATAAAGTAATTATGTTCCGTAAATACATAGATTACTTTTGGTGATCTTACAAAATGATGCACACATAATGACTTCCGTTCATGCAATGACTGACCATCGTTCGGAATTGACAGCCTAACAGACCGATTTAAAGACGGAAAGGCTAAGTTAATGACTGTCCGACTGACTTAAAGAATGACTTGCTGACTGACTAACTTGCTGATTGGCTGGAAAACTGACTGGCTGGTTGGCCTGGCTGACTCATTAACTGGCTGATTGGCAAACTGATTGACCGCCTGAACATTTTACACACGCGCTGACTTGATGACCGTCTTATTTTCTGAGTGGCTACCTGGTTTACTTAGTGACCAGCTGACTGACTGACCTTTTTTCAGACTGACTGATTGACTGATTGACTCGATGAATGACTGACTGACTGGCCGGCTAGCTGACTGACCCACTGACGTTTTACCCAGCTGACTAACCAGACATACTGACCAGATGCAACCCAACCCAACATGAGGTTAATTATCTGACGAATGAATATTTTGACTAATTAAGGAATGGATGGATTATTGACCTCATTGGTTTCGTGATGCAAGCGATTGTAATTTAATTTATGGTAAAGGAGTAGATTAAAATAAATCGGCATGAGTATAATACCACAACTTTCAGCGTCTCTGTGGTAGGTCCACGGATATCCAATGAATCTCTGTATTGCATTCCGTCGTGTTTGTAGGTTATTGTAGCTCCAGCGTATTTTATTGTCTTAGAGTAAGTATCAGGCACATTTATAAGGTAGTTTCCATACACGTCTTGAATGCCTGGAATACACCATCATAAAACTGATTCAAATAATGAACAAAAAATTCGGCTTTTTCGAAATATCGGTTTATGAAATTATATTTTATGTCGCTCCTCTGTGCTATTCAACATGATTGAAGGCTATGTTGCCCTCTTACTTACCTAGTACATTGTACGACTTAGAGATTTTCTTTCTGAAGTAGGCGTAAACTGTGCCAGGAGGAAGTTTCTTAATTACGGCCGACTCATTAACGTCTGCAAAAAAATTTATTCAGGTTCACTGCTCTGTCGAAATTTATTTTGAAAAGCAGGTTTTAAAAGAGTAACGTTCAAACACTCGGCGATGGGGAAAAAAAAGGCATCACTAATTCGATAATTAATGATCTTGATGCTAAAAGTTTTTTTAAATGATAATAATGATGATAATTCAGACGACGACAATGATGTTGAGAAGAAGGGGAAGTAAACGTTCAAAGATCGCGTTAGTAACCAGCCATCATCAATGCTTCAAAAAAAAAAATGAATCAACATAAATTCTTACGTTTTATCTTTTCTGTAAAACTACCCATTTCGTCTTTGCAGGAATCTGCCTTCCCTCCACACTTTCCACATCGATCAAATTTTTTTCTTGAATACATCAAATGATCACAACCTACAGGCTTAGAATAGCATATAGTTGGCCATAGATTAGTTCATGGCAATGGTTGTGGGAGGAGGGGAGGGAGGAGAAAGGGGAAGTTGGGTAATTACCAAATACTAAAATACCTCACGTGTCCCTTTGATGCAGACGTCAAATACAATTTCATCTTTTGTTGCACGAGTTCCATCTTTGACTTTTCCATGTCTTGAGACTCTGCTCCCAATCCGGCAGTAGAGTCCACAGAGATCTGCCCAGGGAAATGAAATTTAATTTGGGTCCAGATCATTAAAACTGAATTTACCAATAAACTTCATTAAGACTTCATTAAACTTCATTAATTAAACTTCATTAAGCTACCATTTCTTAAGAGTACTGAGCACTGACATTTTCTTTTAGGGGCTACATCATTGTAATCGACACTGCTCTAATCATTTTACCAATATGTGATTCTATTTCTATCAATACTTGCCTGACCCAAGGTAGTATGGCACAAAATTTTGGTTGTACACCTTACATTGCATCTCTCTGTATGAAATCGTTTCGTTGGCACATGGCTAATAGAGAATGAAATTAGTCTATTGTAATAGTTTTAGTGGAAGGTTAAAATAATCTGAAACTAAAAGCGCTTGCTATTTTTTTTTTCTAGTCAGGCTACAAATATTGATCACATTAATTGCTTTGTAGGGCTAAGAGTAAAGACTCTTAGATTTAGGTAGCTCATGTTTTAACCCTTTCACTCCTAAGATATCATCAGTAATTCGCTTTACTATCTGTCATAAAATTCTTATGATGTTAGTTCGGAGAATTTGATATTGAATCAACTAAAAATCCCTTGATCGCTATTTTTCTCTATTCACATCACTTGTCTGCTTGACATGCATTGACACTATCAGGAGAAATTCTGCCTCACTCACTCACTCACGGGAGTATAAGGGTTAAAAAGTTTAAGACGGAAGGCTAAATCCCAGAGTAATAAATATTTGACTCCATTTTAGATCTAATTTTTCACTCCTGCCCATCACTGCATGATATATTTCGGTATGATGTACCTGTTAATCTACATATTCAATCAAACTGATATAGGCAAAAGCTGTTTTACCCTAAAGTTGCAGGTTCGCCATTGACCAATGGTTGATCCGTCACAGTTCTTCCCTCCGTACTTTGGTCTGATATGGCGTGCATAGGTACGCGCAATAAGAAAATAGAATTATCAATGGTATGTTACTTCATGACTGGGAAGGCCTTTTAATGAAAAGGTTTCAAAAATGCTGCCGACGAGGGCAACTTTTTCAATCTTACGTCGGTTTTTTACAATACTGACCCAAAACCGATGAATGACTTAAGTCGTAAGTCGCAAATCACTTTTATAGTTGTCAACCTTGTCTACAACACTAGTGTCATCGTTACAGTCGGCAGATATTGGAAACCCAGAAACCTTTAAGAATTGAACCATTAATATTGTTCGATTCACTGCCATGAAAATCATAGCATATTAAAGGAATCCAACTCTCCGACGTTGTCACGATCATTGTTAAGTGAAAATCCCCTCAGTTCAACTGAGGCAGGTTAGACTGAAGAGTTAACAAATCCACGGCCAGTATGACTCCGTCGATTAAGTGCTGCACAAAGAACATAGAATAGAGTTCTAAAATTCCGTTGACCTCTTATTTGCACAGTTTATTGCCAATGATATCCTGAAAGATTGTATAATGATGAACTCAGAGAGATTTACCAGCGTATCTGTTAAGTTGTAGATAACAGAACAGAAATTGACAAGAACGAGGCTTGTTAGCAACATTTTAGTTACCAAAGTAATACAAAATGGTAGAAAATTGTCTTACGTAGGGTTAGTGCATGTCCTTGTCCTGTGCTGTACCCCTCCCCCACAGGACCGAGTACATTGGGTGTAAGTTGACCACTTACTCCACCCCCCATCAACGCGCGCACGTCCATTATCGACGCATTCTCCCTTAATGCACCACTGGTGAAATAAAAATCCAAAATCAAATTTAATTTGTAAAACGATTGATCGGTAAAAGGCCACTTTATACAACATCTGTACGTACGTCTCGTGATCCGCAACTCGTACCATCTGCAGCCGGAACCCTTTGAGATATACATGAATAGCCATCTGAAGTGCAGTATAAAGCGCAGTTTTTCTAAGAAATAAAGGATAAAAAATAATCAAAAACAGTGAAATATCTTTCGCGTAAGTAGGGCACAGAGGCCAAATTAAACCGCCGACAAAAAATCGCAAAAGGAAATGATCCTTTAAAAAACTTGGTATGAACACTAACTATAAAAAACACTTTTCATCCAGAAGATCAAATTTTCATGAGGATAGATTTAAATCGATGTGAGAAATTAAGCTCTCTTAAGATTTACCCTTAGTTGGCTGCAACGCCTGTACGCTTCCCCATAGTGACTTTTGCACTGCGTGTCTCCATCCATAATTTCACCAGGGAGGAGGACTGATAAGTCGGCTACATCAGGAGAGGGAGTGGGAAGAACTTCGGTCGGCACATCATCCAGACACGAGGACTCGCTACTTCTGTATGAATAGTGTTCCGGAAATGAGTAAAATGATATGGTATTTATTTTCTGGTATTTATGTCTGTTTTAGTGCCTTATATTTCCATAGGAAGATGTGGCATTTAAGTTGTAGTTACGTACTTGAGCAACCAATCTCTTTACTTTATGGATTTAGTAGTCTTTTCTACGATATTTAATGGGAACTAAAAGGTATCTCGCATGTGGACCTTGGCGGGCAAAGAAAGGCCAAAGTGTCATTTTATTAAGTGGTCGCTTGGCCGAGTTGCTTCATTCAGATGATCGAGAAAAAAAAACAGCAACAACAACAACTAAGACCGAGAGCTCATAGGAAAACACAAAGGGATGAGGATATCAATGTAGAAATGCACGTAATGGATTGCAAACTATTGATATTGAAAACATTGGCTGAGAAAATCCTTTATTCCGGCGCGGTGTTACAAAAGAAATATTCCTTCAGTAAAGACTGTCCTTAAATTATCTCGTAATCCTTGTAGAATTGTCCATTGCTTACGACGCAGCGCCTCGTTCTCAAACAGAATCAACAAACCTTCCTTCGATTCCTTACGTACTTAAGTATATATTTTGTCGTAAAAGAAGAGCAAAAAAATACTGAACGATGACTTATGGCTTGTAAGTCCCTTTTCGTGAGAATCAAACGTTGGATATTCAACGCACTACCTGAGAAATGTTTGCATTTCGTCTGCACTACAGGTCGACCATCTCATGGCATTAACTCCATTGGGGAGGACTGCAGCCATTATGTACGTACCTCCCTCACATTGATTTTCACTACCGTCGTGACCCAGACCAAAGCTAAAGGGAAAAAAAATTATGGGTTAAAACGAGTAAGACCCCTAATGAGGAATATGCTCGGTTAAATCGAACTTAAAGGGAAAAATGAAATGACATTGATCGACAGGGTTAAAATAGGGTTTTGTACTTGTAAGCCTAAACTACGTACCCTACTGTCTTGTCGGCATTCATGTTATGATTTTACCAAAACTGACATTTTTTTCGGAACGGTAGTGAATTATTCGTAATCGACTACCATGTAGATTCTACCGTATAGTAAACCAAAGCAAAGGAAACTGGACACAAACAGCGAGGGAGCTATATCGGCTTAACAACTTACTTGTGGCCAGTTTCATGAGCAATGATTCCAGCAGATTGCAGTCCCAAATCATTGTTTACGTTCACTGTCCCAATTTCGTTTTTGCACATTGATTTGAAAGGTGCGGTACCTGCACGTGTGGAAACAACTTTAGTGCATACACATTTACCACAAATAGGAGATTAATGGGTTCCACAGAACCATCGTATAACCTGTTTTAGGGACCGAAAGTGATCACTGCAGCATCTGATAACATCTGAAGTTTAGAAAGGAGCGGCTGACCACAAGGAAACTGGACCCCCTAACGTTGCTATTAGACTGGTTTAAAATAACAGAAAACATAGCACTTACCGCCAGATCCAACCAATCTATAACGATGACATTAAAAGAGACATGTAATCAGAAACTTCGTGTCCTTATACAGAACAATGGTAAAATCAGCGTTAACTTCGTATTAAATTCGCTTCTTTAATTTATGCACCATAATGCTGCCCTCAGTTAGGCTATCAAGCCCTACGGTCCATTTTCCTGAACCTTGTCCAGCTTTTCATGGAAGGTGTGTGTTAAGGTGTTAAGAAGGGTAATGTTACAGGAGAAGCATTACGCTTACTGAGAACAAACTCGGTTAAAGAATCTTCTGAGTTAAAGAGGGAAGAATTCTAACCCGCTTCATAAAACGTGGCTAACCTCAATACCTCGTCGGAAAGATCTTGGCCGAAGTACATTTCTTATCACGCAACGCGGCTTACAAACCGAAAACATCTAGAAAGCTTCGTTACGACTTTGAACCCAGCAACAGCCTTTTCGGAGTTATACATGGTAGGGAGGAACACATTTCGACCCGGATTCCAGCTCACTAACTAGAAAGTGGTTAATCTAAATTGTCTTCCCAGGCTCACCTAGATATGTATGAAGTGACATCGACTTTGTCCGAATAAGCGATGCCTTTGTTCCATTTCTCGAGTCTTATTACCTTGCCATTATTACTCAATGATTGCAAACCAAGCTGGAAAAAGCAGTGAAATGGTCAGTATTGTTCAAGTCTTTGTCAAAGTCTTTTTGCAAAAAAGTAGACTACCAATAAATGAAATGAGTCCCGCATCTTTCTCATTTAGACTGATATCGTTATATTTACCAATCATGCTTGCTTGTTGAACCTGTACTCGCCACGTTAAACAGGCAAGCATGAAAACGTTTTACTTACCTCTGCAGCGTTTAGAACTGTGACACGTTTTATGACATAGGTAACTTTGACTTTTCCAATACTGGGATCTTGGAACATGCCTGCGACCTTCGGGAAAGAAAAATATGTAAGTTTAGGAGTTTGAACAGTAAATTTTAGGGCCAGCTATTTCACGCACAAAAATGTATTACTTATCGCTTCTTCTTTTCCGCAGAAAGTAAAAAGCGAGTAAAGAAATTGTTTCGTCCCGTAACTCACAATGTTCCCAATGATGAGCAGAATTGATGCAATTTTGGACTCGCCATATTTCTCAGCAGTGATTTCATCTGTGACCAAAGCAGCTTCCAAGTATTTGTTTGACGATTCAATGGAGCGCAAAATTCCTTTCGGTGAAGTTGCCTTAGCTGCTGGAACAAAATAGGTAACATAAGTATAAAAGTTGTTGTGGTGCGGATAACTCTCTAAAATGGACTTTTTGTGTTTGTAGAGACCACATCCAAAATATAAGAAATAGAGCAAACTCTAAATGAAATAGTTGTAGATGGTTGTGATAACGTTTAACGCAGACTGCGAATGACAACTTTGAAAACTTAGGATACCGTAACATAGCTTCTTAAACATTATGTCAACTAGATGAGGAAAACAAAATATACCTCGCTTGCTGAAAACTAAATTTTCTCTGATTGATCTTTTGACAATGAGGTGAGGTTGACTTATCTCTTTATACTCGACGTGCTTCGAGAGATGAGTTGGCAGCGGTTGAATGTATAAAGATTCACCAGATCGCTGGATCAGTCCATGCTAGAAAAATTGACATAAAACAGTCGTGATCAGTTAGCATTTTGTATACTCTGAACAATAGTAAACAGGGTCAACCACTGACTGGCGCAGTGGACTGGACATGCTAGTTTCTAAATCTTGCTAAGTAACGTTTTGAGTGATCTTTTACGTCACTCTGACAGCACCTCACACCTAGGAATATCAGTGGATACAGCAGCTGTCAGTGATTAACCTAAAGAATCAGTAGCCTATATACAGACCAGCATCATGAGTATCCTCAACTCAAGCTTTCAAAACCGCGGTTAGCCTTGGTTCGTCACATGAGTAAACCTGTAATATTTTTTGTTACTTTAAAATAGAAATTTAGGGGTAGGTAACGGTTGCTTTGAGAATTTCCAGGATTTAGCTTCGAATAAGCTCAATTCATGGCGATTTGGTCGGCTGATGAATATAGGGAAAAAATTTTTAAAAAATTTTGGAATACTATGTCATTCGTAATTTTACCGTGCCAAATTTATTAAGAAGAATAGTATGAAAAAAAAATTATGACTCTCACCACTCCCTGGGAGTGACTAACAGCCACCATTGACTCGGGCTCTGACATGACCTTTCCAAGATAAAAAGTATTTTTCGGAGCTGGTTGATACTCTGTTCTCCCATCTCTTCGTTTGATTTCCACTTTAAAATCGGGTGACATAAGCTTCTGATTTAATATGAGTTGTAAAGGCAGTTCTTCGCCAAAAGCCTTTATCTTGAAGTACTTTTTATCATCTTCAGTACTTCTCTTTTGACGGTGATCATCGGTTTTCTCTTGAAACGGTTCGCTAATGTCGTACTCAGGTACTGAAAATTTTTCATAGTATATAAAATATTTAGTCTTTAGATAATTCAGATAAACAAGTAATGTTCATCCGATAATGTGAGAAATGAAAAAATACCCATACTGTAAAAAGATTTGTTCTAGAGTAAGATGGATAGTTGAACACTTTTGCGTAATCTTGTCGACTCGATTCCATACAAATTGTCGAGTGAGGCGCGCGAGGAGTGATATTCGAATCTCAAAAGTGACGTGTTCGAGTACGTAATCTGAAGTAATCTGATAAAAGAAAGAGCAAATCCCTTTGCAAAATCCATTTTCAACTAAAAAGGTTCCCTTAACATCTCATCAACTGGTTAAGAAACAATTTAATTAGATCAATAGCAGACTTTTTCATTTTATCATTTAACAAACCATGGATTTTGCTACCATTTTATCAAAAGTAAATCTTTTTGCGTTTATTTAGAAGAAGTTTTATTTGAAATTTATGGGACTACCTTGTGATAGGTCATCAGTTCCAAAAAAGATCTCCAGTTCTCTCTTAGTCATTTTATGATGAAGATTCTCTGGGAATCCTTCCTTTGATTCCTTTAAAATCAAATAAGATGAAAAATTTTTAATAGATTTAAAATTTTGTTTGAACTGTGCTGCTTTTGAGGGGTTTCTGCCGATAAAAAAAGAGCGTCTTTCGTTTCATTTATGAATTTTTATTGAAATTAAATTAGTATGAAACCTAAAAGTTCTTTTCTTTACTCACCTTATAGGAAATAGCCCCAGCTGTAACTGTAAACAAAAATGACAATAAAATTTTACAAATAGAGAAGCCTTGACCGTGCTTCGTTCTGTTGTGAAGCATGCAGGAAGCGGCTAGAGCACCAAAGAAGTGTAGGGAGAAACACGAGACGTAAATTACGGCGCTTAGCCTTTTTAAAAATATTTTTTGGGTTCTTCTGTTGCTACTTGCCGGCTCGCTTGTGCCAAAATTTTACTTTCAATTAACGAAAAAAAAGCTAGGGAGAAGTTCCGGAAAAGGTCAAACATAGTACAATTTGGCAGATGGCGTGACAGCTCTATCTCAGCTCTATGTTCTATACTCTCATAGAGCACGCTCTTTCAACCAATGAAAGCACGCGTTATATCCGAACTTTATTATTATATAAAAATAAATGAAACCGATACAACAGCGAATATCTCCGATATATATCGAACTTCTAATGCCCTTCCTAGAGACGGAAAAACACGACTTCTGTTTCGAGATCCTGTCCTTGTTATCGTTTTATACAATTCTGTATCTCTACATGGTACCCCGCGATTCAGTAGATACTGTACACTTCTCCCATGGTGAGCAAATTATTGAAAAATGATCTCTGTTGAATGACATTATTGTAGACGTAACAAATCCGCCCCGGATATCCTGGATCCACCATACTCGATTTTTACATGAATTAGCAATAACGTCGTAAAATTCTTTGAATTTGTTAAAAAAAGTTTCTAGAAGACTCAGTCACAACTTGTCACTTATGTTGTTGATGCTAATCTTCATAAAAGCCACATTAGCGTCAAAACTGAACTTTAGGTGAAAAATCCACAGTTCTTTGAAAACACCAATCAAACATTGTTGTCATGCGAACATAAGGACGCAATGCAGAATAACCATCGAAATATTACACGATTAAAATTTAAGTGAGAAAAAGTTGGGTCATTATTGCTATCGTGCGATAGATTAGTTTAAAATGAAATCTGGCTCTGCTGGCTAAATGGAGGTACAAGGAAATCACTCAGCATGCTGTCTGATTATCTCTTAGAGTGCAGACATAGAAATATTCACCTTCACGGACCAAGCAAAGACAGAATATCAATTTCCAAGTAAATGTGGTCTCCATCCTGTGAAGACGAAAAAAGAATCAAAAGTCAATGAATTAGAAAAGAAATAATACATTTTTATCTTAGAGGGCACCGGATGCTATTGTCAATCAATGTAATACTGAAACGTTTATCTTCCAAAAGTAATTTTCCTTGTAGTTAGGTTATTTTCAGGCAGTCTATTTCAGACGATTCAGTTGCTTCTTTGCATAAAGTGGCTTTATAGAGTTGCTAGGATGAACAATTTTGGGAAAATATTACCAACAGCCTGATGCACGATATTGCTGTTCAAAAGTTAGAGTACAGTTCATTTAAAAAATTTGCTAACAATCCTTGCTAATGGTTGTCACCTATCATTCCTAAGTATTCAAGCCGTGGGCACGTACAGCGACAGCTAATTTTCTTTGGAAGAGGAGAAGAGTCGAACGAACTGAATAGGAACAAATTACTCGCAGAGCTTAATGAATGGGGTGAAAATGAAAACTTACAGCCGTTGTTGAAATTTAAAGATGAAAAAAAAAAAGTAATAATAGAAACAGTGCATTGTCACATGGTTACATTGTTATCGTATACCTTCGAAAATACCTGAATATAAGACCACAACGTACCGTTTACTGGCTTTTTGGAGAAAATTGCAGCTAATTCTTCACAGGTGGAATTTAACCAGAAGAAACTTTATCAAAGATTTTCTTAGGAATGAATTACAACGGTTTAAGGTGTCCTTTTCGATTAAGATTTTAAATTGTCCATTTATTAGTACCCAGGTGTACCTTTTTGATTGGTTCCCATGATATGCTCAGATTTTGAAAATATCTGTTTTATTGGATTTCTAAAACAAACTCATTTTGAAAACTAAGAAGCTGGTTTGAAAGAAGTGTCTTCTTTTGCAATAATGTTAAGCTTGGACTACAATTACTTTTAAGATTTAAGAGTCGTTTCATTAGGTTTATCACGGTATGATGCCAATGCGCTCAACAGGTTGAAGCTGACAATTTTAGTTTCTGCTCTGTTCTCCACTTCAACATGCACTAAGAATATTCATAGGCTCGCGAACAAGTTCTCTGTAGCTCAAGCGGTTAAATATGCAACGAAGATGCCAGAAAATACTGTGATCTTAAACCTTGCGGGAAACTCAAATTTACTTTTTGTCTCACGATCTAAACAAATCATGACAAATGTTAAACATCGATCTTTGTAAGATTTTAGTAATTAAAAGACTTTGTATTTAATAACCATACCTTATCACCCCACCAAAAGTAAATAAACAGTAAATAAGTGTTGTCCTTTGAGTAAATAACATCCCACTCTAAACTTCGCTGCTGTTTCTTATAGAAAGACAGTAATCCCTTTTTTGAAAAAGACTTTGACGAGCAATTTCCTGTATTAGAGTACCAACACTGTATTGTGTAAATAAGAGTTCAAAATATTAAAAAGAATCACGCAACTGACGTCATTATATATGCTTAGTAATCACTGAGATAAGAGATTATTGTTCGCTTAAATGAGAATTTTAATAATAACATGTATTAGATAATGTTTTTAAGCGAGTCTGGCCTATCTTCACTGATAAAACCAGGACTTCTCATAGTCTAAAGTAATGATAATCTTTTTTAGAGGAGATAAAGTGAATTTTTAGGGAAGACAAGCTGAGAATACAGGTGAAATTTGGAATTCAAACAGATTTAAGCTGAAAAAATCGACAATTTTAGGAGTGATACAACAAAAAAAAACAATATATAATAAGATATTAATTTTATGAAGACGAATTTTTATCTATCAAGTGCATGCGGGTCTTTCTATGTATGCACAGTCTAAGCCCTCATGAAAATACTTCGACTTAGCTACAACAGCAATTAATAACTCTGAATTAGATATTTTTATTTAGAGATTGATTTTATCATCTTGTTATAAAGACTTGAAAAAAGAAAAGAAACGATGATATATTCAGTTCTTATTCGTCAACTCCTCCCATAAATCGTTTTCATATCGTTATAAGAATATTTCTGTGTGAGCTGAATAAAGCGATGAAATCAGAAAGAAAATATGGAAATTACTGATTTATAGATACATGGAAACAAAAATTAAAAGGGATGAAAGAATGAACTTCACGGCCTCAAAACTGCATGTTATCGTTATAAAATAGATCCATAGCTCTTCCAAACATTTTTGGAGCGAAAAACTGCAGCATTTAAGAAAGAAATTTGTCTTTTCTAAAGGCGCTCTCTTCGGTCTCGTGACCAACTTCTATGTTCCTTGTGAAACATTCGAGATGGCCTTTTAAGTATCTCATAAATTTATTCTTCAGTGTGTTTCTTTATCTAGTTGAGGTGATACCTTGTAATCTTAATCATTTCCGGGTATTGGGAAGGGGAGGTGTTTTTAGGATAAGAGGATAGTGATAACTTAATGACCTAAAACAGTCACTTACACATAAAAAAATATTTCATTTCTGGTGCATAAAGACATAGATTTTCTATAACGACTTACATCGAAATATTCGAGTTAGTTTTATCGTTTAACAAGACTAGCTACTTTTTGGGTAAAAAGAAAAGTGCAAAGTTATGATGGCCCTAGCGATAACTGATTCCCTGTTTCCCAGTTACCTCATATTAACATTGTTATGATCAGAATTAATGAAAGTTTTCAAATTTGAAAACTGCACTCCAATATTAAACCTAATTCACGCCAGAGCTAAAACACCTTTTAAAGCTGGTTTGTTAAAGAAGGTTAAAAATGAATTTTTGTATAGAATTGTAGCTCCTGAAACCGATGGTTGTCAACCTCAAATCTAGCACAATGAAAGCACAAGTTGATGATTCATTGAATCCCTGAAAATTTTCTTTTTATATTTTAATTGGTTAAACATATCTTTTCTGGCGTGAAAAGGACATATGCTTGATCTTTTTCTGTATTCAGCTAGACGCCTTTTGCGATTTTTGCTGAACCTCAGCACTGAATGAAACATCAAACAGTGTATGGTGTCCTTGAAAGAGACACAGTAGCATGAAGTTTCATCAAAACAGAAACAGAAACCACCCAATGTTTCTTTTCAACAAAACTCCCCCGAAACATCTGGAACATTTTTCAATACGTCACAAATCAAAGAACAAATAAGAGAAAAGGTTCAATTTAAGTGTCAAAAGCGTGGGACGCTGTTACAAAATGAGTAAACAATGGCGGAATTATCTCACACCTATCTGCATCCTAGGAAACCCATTAGTCCACTATTCATGAAATGACATTGTTAAATTTGTACGCGAATTCAAATTACTCGTTCAGTTTTTGTTTTGTAGAATCAAATGTAAAAGACACAGCCATGAAGATTGAAATCGTTTTGGATAAAAGATGAACAAATTAATTTGCCCCTCCCTTAAAGAGACTGGCTTGTATTTGTTGCCGTCGAAAATATAAAAGAAAAATACAGAATAAAATTACTTTTCCCGAACAGCATAACGGTCTCAAATTGTTTTTTTGTTACTTACTTTTAAGGCACTTGTGCCGATTGTTTACAGGAGATATCGTTCTATATTGCGTTTGTATCTACTTAAGGATTGGATAAAAATTAAGTGACCCGAGAAAAGAATTTTGCTTTTCTTGCTTTCAGCAAGCTTGGCTCTAAGTTTATCTAATTTTTTGGAATCGTGTTATTAATCAGAATGGTGTCGCGATTGCTTGAAACCCTTTTAACGCGTTTAGTCTCGTCGACGCACATATGATCCTGTTTTTTTTCACCCTGGATTTCTAGATCCTCTGATTTCTCAAAATATTTTCCACTGTTCCTGCTCTAAAAAAGTCTAACTTTTAATGATATAGGTTAAAAATAAAAGCGTGCATGACGTCATACCGTGGTTAAAGAAGGATTTTTTTTCCACCGGAGCTGATTCCGTATCGACCGATAAGTATACTTGAACTGATGAAGACAATTCGTTCATGACAGGCGCTAAAGTAAAACGTCATGCCAGATGGCATTTTTCAGTCTGTCAATCCTTTCAGTCTTCTTAAAAGTCTTTTTAAGTCAGTCTTTTGTTTATGATAAACGATCTAACGACAGCTAAAGGTCAATCTTAAGGTTCCGTTGATAGTTCATCTTCATTTCGTCCATTCTAACAATCTGGAAAGCGATTTCTGAATACAGCAGCATGTCAATGTACTCGTAGAAGAAAGTTTTGAGAGGCGTAGTTCAGTACTAAAGAGAAATGCTGAAATGTGAAAATAAAAAGTGACATGAGTTTATTATCACGAATTGAGAGGGCCTGGGCTATTCCGTCCTTACGAGACTTTTGAAACGTTGCCCTTCGGGATTCAAAATAAAAAAATTAAATGATCGTGTAGTATCGTATATGTCGTCTACATACGTTTAACGTTTCGTTATCATTTCATAGCTATTCCAATATTTCCTTCAGCAAACCCGATTATTTGTCTACCCATCTAACTATCAATCTATTTACCTATCTATCTATCTTTTAGCGACTACGAATCACATCGGCCAAGTGCCAACTGAGCCTTTTCTCTTAAAAGGATCTCGGAAGCTGCCCAACAACACAGGTTAGTATTCAAGGACTGGGTACTAAAGATGGGCACCCTCCTCTCCCTCCTTCCATGAGAAGCATTACCTTAATCAGCCTGAAACGATATGAGCTGCCAACTAACAGGGTGTTAGTGTATTAGGACCTAGACAGCGTCTTTGACAGGGTTCTTTTCTAAAAAGGAGTTTTAGGAACGTGCAGCTATTGTTCGTTTTTGTCCGAAACCCTTACATGGGATGGTTCAAACCTTGGTCGGCAATTTGTCGAGTCCAGGCGAGAGTTTTTCGGTGGGACAATTTGTACCTAAGGGTAGTATCCTTAAAAATTTTGTAGCCCCAGATATTTGAAGATTTTGCTTTATATATGAATGCATATTATCTAAAATTGTTCTTCATTATCTAACTTTTCTAAATTCAAGGAGCGGAGCCTTAGATGCGCAACTGAATTGTTTATCCACGTTTTTCCGTCGTTGACCGTCCTTTCATTTTTTCTTCTCCCACATGGTTCTGTCAAAGAGAATTTCTGATGCGTCAAAATGTGTCGCTATCTGAATTCAAGTTTTCCGGCCTTTCCCTACTAAACAAACATGTTTTTTCCTCGTGATACCACTTAATGTGAAAAAGTTTTTTTATGTCTATTTTACGACTTTGTCAATTGGTACATCTTGATATCATTTATAAGGCATTATTTCAAACGCCTTACCTAAAGATATCAAACACTTAATTTACAGCTTGGCGTCCTCTTAAAGGCAGATCTGATACATTTGATATCACAGGTAAGTACCAATGAATTGATCTATGAATTATAAGACACAATCTTTAGTTGCACTTCCAATTCAATTCAAGGCAGGCGCTAACACAACGAGGACACCTTTTTAAAGTTTCAAATGATTAATACAAAGAGAGATGCAAACACTGTTATACTTTCTCTTGAATTTAAATTGGAGAGCATATTTGACGGTGAAAATAGAGAAAAGCTTTTCTTAATTTTAAGAATTACAAGTTTTGGAAGAAAAAAAAACCTAAAAATAGCACTAGCCAAACATTATATGTTATAAATTCTCATACATTAAGAAAAGTTAGCTTTCAAATTTACGCAAACCTTCTTTGGACTATCACACATGTATAATCATAAGACTCCTTCTACCCCTCTCTTTATATAAATACAAGGTCACAGCTCGGGGGATGGGAGGGGGGTCCTTAGGACCATGCGGTCTGCATTTTTCACACTGAGAAACACGCTATACCCCCAAATTTCAGTGAGAAACTCCTTGATAACAAATCGTACACAAGCCCCAATAGGAGAGACTTAAAACAACAAAAACTAAATCGTTACCTTCACAAGGAGTGTAATGATCTGTTAATCACAAAATACAAAATATTATACTAACAGGACACGGTTAAAAATATGCTTAGATCTAATATTTAATTTCAATAATAAAACTTGCAAAGAGAACCGTTTTCATCAACATTCAGTCACATTTAAATAAAATATGTCACAAAAGATAACAATGAAAATTTTGGTAACAAGAAAAGAAAAAAATTTGAAACAAAAAGTCCATTTACTAAAGCAATGTTATTTTGACAAACGAATTTAACCAGCTGTCCACATATAAATATGTGAAACTGTAGACAATTACAGGAAAAAAAACTCTCAATGATACTGAAAACTCTGTAACGAATATTTTGCACTACCTAATAGCAAAGCAAAATTCTACTTAAAAAGATTACATACCCAATATCGCTTAAGTTATACATTGGTTCGATTTTTACCGTAAGTGTATTTTAGCGCAATATCTTCAACGAAAAATGTAACAAATTTAGTATTCATTTTCTAAATGACAAGTACCATTGCCGTCAATTTTTTTTCCAGAATATGAATCTGAAATGGAAGATTTTCTTTGCAATTTATCTAATGAATATTTTCATCAACGGAGGTAAGTTGATGTAATTATTAACTAGTTACTACTTTCATCTAACACATCTCTTTTGAAGGTGGATGCCATATGATTTATACCTGTGCCAGATATTTCGCCGCTTGTTTACAATTTTTATTTAACTTCCAATATTTCCCCGATAGCCTTAGTTTATTAAAGATGATTTACTCTCCAAGAACATATAATAATTTCACTTTACTGGCTCTCTAAAAATTCTTAATTTTATTTAACAAGCTTAACATTTAAAAGAAAAGTCTAAAAGGAAATGATGATCTTGGGTTGAAATTAAACCGCGTTTCAACCACTTGCAATTAGAAAATAAAGAACATTTAACATGTTCAATTTATTTAAAAGGTATCTAAATACATGTTTTAGAGATATGGGGGGGGGGGCGACTAATTAAGTATTTGGTGGATACATTTTCTTTTGTCCCTCCTCACCCTACTAACAAAGGGATAATTTTTATTCCTTGGATAAGTTACTGCCAACTAATTGTTTAATTTTCAGTGCTTTGATAAACGGAACCTGGAAAGTGCAACCGGTAAAGGGACTAATTAGCTGATTAAATTATTATAGAAAAAAATACGATCCATATTCTTTTGCGTAGCAATTCATTTGATCTTTTTGCAATATTTCAACATTCATAAAGCTTAAATATGGTTAAAGCAAATAACTGTTATGGAGGCCAGACTTTTCAGCCCTCCCAGGTTGAGAAAAGTAAATAATATGAAAGGTAAGAGTGACATTCAAAGAACGTTGTTACGTCATCCAATCATGCTTAATTGGTAAATCCAAATGTGCTATTTAAAATTTTCCAACACAAGTTAAGCAAGTACTCCTATTACAGGAATATTCTGTATCTAGCCAAACATTTTCTTTTCTTTCCTTTCTGGTAGACGTCATCTGCAGTAATTTATTCAAAAAACACACGGTAAGGTTATTGTCTGCAAAATTCAGTTGTCTCCAAGAAGTTAGAATCAATTAATCAATTGATGAAAGCTTCCAAGAAAATGTACGTCAATACGAGGGGAACGTATCGTTTTCGTCTGTCCACACGAGGATCGAAGATGAAACTCTTTTTTTTATTCATAAATTTTATGATTTTATGTTACATATATATCTAGAGCATCTCCAATCAGGTTTGCTTCACACTTTCTTGATTAGGAAGGTAAATTGCAGTCTCGGAAAAACTGACCAATCAGCTTATACGAACCGGATTTAGAACATTCGACTGACAACAGCTATTCACTTGACTCTGATGATGACTCACGTTGTCGAAACGTCAGTCACCACTACCGACAACAGTCCTTCTCAGGACTACACTCAACCGGGCGGGCGATCATACTACATTATCTCAGCTAAGTCTGTTTGGTAATCGGGAAATAAATTATAATCACAGTTTTCTTACTGTCTTTTTAGCTATTGTAAGACCATCATGAATAGAATCATACGGTTACCCATTCCCTTTTAACCAGTTGGTGTTCTATTTGACTGACTAGTTCCACGATGTTCACCTGCACATGGCAGATAGTGAACTACAGAAAACATTTGGAGTTGACTCAAGAGAAAAAGGTTTGATGCACATTTCTTTCTTTGGAGCTTTATCAAGTAAATGATTTTCACAACTTATTGACGTAGATCAAGCTAGAAAAACCTCTCTAAATAAGCTAATTAGTCAATAAACCTTTCAGTTTGTGGGTTGATAATGTCTGTGGCTGAGAGATTGTCTGAGAAATAAATATTTGGCCAAGAAGCTAAGATTCGACGGCAAATTTGAAATCTCAGCCGAAGAAATTACCGGCCAACATACCGGAAAAGCGTTTATCTTTTCCATGAGCCTCCCATTTATTTCCATAGCGCGCAAGTACAGTTCGTGCTTGCACCACATGACCTAAAATAGCCAATTAAATAGCGTGGATATTAATGATTGGGTTATGAGCCATTCTAATGTCTACATCATTGCACCGTAGTCCCAGAATATGAGGTGATAGCTCCCTATAAATCGGATGATTCGGGGAGTTTCGTTGATTACGTTCATCATGACGAAGAAAGAACAAGGAGAGCCACTAGCGAGCCAAACTTCTGGTACTTCAAAATTGAAGCGTTTGGAAGGTCACTTCATCTTAACGTCACAAAAGTAATGCCTAAAATAACAGCAGGAGCAGTGGTTGAGACAGTAGATCACAGTGGAAAGTCCACTTATAAGGAGGTGCCACGTGGCGTTCATTATACAGGTCATGTGACGTCGGAACCAGAGTCACTGGTCGCCATTAGCAGAAATAAAGGATTGGTGAGTCTTGAATCTGGATCTTGCGCCAGTGTTGATGTTAAGGTTTGCAAAACTAGTACATTAATACTAAAACAATTGAGTTATTTTGTCTCGATTTCTATGCATGATCGAGTTCATAATTTCTTTACCAAATACCTTATCTCTGGGGTACTACCTGGCTCTTTTGAACTTTTTCAGTCTGGGATCATTCAAACTCTCCAGGACGCACTTCACATTAGGCCTCTCTCACAGAATCTTGTTGAAAAGAATCAGCTTCAACACGGACTTCCGCACATTATCTACAGAAGGTCAATCAATCAAGATTTAACTCCTGATTTCCATATTTCAAGTAAGAAATTCAACTTGTTATTTGCCGTTGTCATTGTGCATTTGCGCCATAACGATATAAATTTCTTTCTTTGAACTCCTTCAATGCAGTCTGAATTTTTCAAAACATGAACCAAGCGTTATGATATTAAAATGTGGTTTTATAGTTTAAAGAAGCCAAGAAACGATATAGTGGCAGTTATAAGGATTTTGAAATTGTTTTCGAAGGAACCAAAAACCTTTTAAGGTTTAAGGTTTATTAAAATATAATGAGGTACAATAACGAAGGTGATGGTTGAAAGTTATTTTTAAAAGGTTCAAATGATTACAAACATCATTTCTATGTCCCACAACATAACATCTGTCCGGTCTTACTTTTAAGTAGATCCCCTTTTGATAACCCTTTCGTCTCTTTTTCTTCAACCTCAGTGGAGGAAAAGAGTCGATAAGGCTGTCTTTGTTTTGTACACTTCAGAGAGTGATTGGATGCCTTTTGAAAGGACCAAACCGGGCCTTCTCCGGAGGAAAAAACGTCAAACTCCACATAAGTTCCTAGAGATGGCTCTGATAGCTGACAACTTTGTGATCTCAGCCTATGGCGAAGAGGAAACGACTTATCATCTTTTATCTATCGCTCATATTGTAAGTACTTTCACTGACTAAAACATAGCATTTTAAAATACAAGCAAAGAAAGAAAAGAGCCAAATTTTTAAAAAAATGGCGAAGTGTAGAGTGATAAATACAAAATTCCACGAATGATTCGACAGTATAAGTTATAAAAAACATGCCAAAACACGTAAAAGACAAGCTAAGAAAAATCTCGCGATATTCAGTACATGAAAGATAAATCATTTTCCTTTTTTCACAAGCAAGCGTCTAAGTTAGCTGAGAGCCAATTAACCAATGAATAAACTTCTTTTCTAAGCTTTCAAGACTTTTCCACGACAGCAGTATTGGCCCAATAAAGATCACTCCTGTGATTGTCCGTTTGGTACTCAAGAACGATGGGGTAAGCGATAAGTGGCTGCAGCAAGTTTCTACGACAAACCGCTCCGGTGTAATGCGATAAAATGTTGAGGCTACAACTCTTATCTCAAATTTATGCTGGTTCGCATACTTATTAGAGCGTTTAGGCGCAGAGACCCCTCACATGTAACTTTTCATTGATTTTTTCCGAGTTTCATCTCCTCGGGGGAATACTGCGAGTCATATATCCTCTGCGCTTCTCCAAATTAAACGTTCCGATCTTCCATAACACTCTTGAGGCCATTGATATGTATACTGACCCTGTTCTGTCTCAGAGGATAGCAATATGGTGTACAAACTATATTAAAATGCCTTTTATTTATTTCATTTTCCGATGATATCTTAATCCATTTTATAAACCTTTAAATTTCTCAGCCAGACAAACATAATTTTTTTATGTTACTCTTCCTAGTTTGGCTATAATTCAAGTGCA
Source organism: Pocillopora damicornis (assembly GCF_964200805.1). Classification (NCBI taxonomy): domain Eukaryota; kingdom Metazoa; phylum Cnidaria; class Anthozoa; order Scleractinia; family Pocilloporidae; genus Pocillopora; species Pocillopora damicornis. The sequence continues at coordinate 16,070,019 of NC_142675.1, read as the reverse complement.
TCTAGAGGTAAGCGAATCTCCGCTATGGAGCGCTGGGCAAGAAAAAACTTCCCCGAGTCAGACGATGATCCTGCTCACGCTGATGTTGTCGTTCTGATCACGAGAAGGTAATTTGTCATCTTTTGGTATGAACAACGCAGATTTCTGTAGATTTACTCTTATCCTTAACCCGGAAGGTCTGAGGATTGATAAGTCGTAAGGGGGAGAGAGGGGAAAGGTGGAAGGGCCTTCCTTCAACTCACTTATAATTTAAATAAGTTTTTGTTTTTATCGGTACCTGGCAAGCCTCTAGACTACGATAACAGCTCTTACCTGCGGCTCAAGTAATTTATGAGACCGACAATAAAATTGCGAAGCGAGAAAGATGATAACCCATTATCAGGTTATGCACCTGAACGTTTTCAGTTATGTAATTTTAACGAAAATTTTATTTCCCTTTCTATTGACAGGAGTTCTGGGGGTAAGTAAATTTTTCTTCTTTTTGATCGCTCAAATTTGAATACTGAGTGACATACACGATCGTTGCCTTTATCGCCATGGTTATCGACATACGCGTTGAATCATCATTACTATTATCAATACAGGAAAATAAGAGTGATCTTTGTATTTATAACACCACGTAAGCGGTAATACAAATAAAGGAATCATTTTCGTCGTCGTCATCATTGTGATCCTTATTCGAAGGTCTTGATCCTAATGATGAAATAAAATATCATGAAAAATAATTAGAAATATAATTATCTCCCAATAGGTTTAAATAAACGGTGTGTTCATGACTTGCAGGGATTGCTAGCGTCGGATCAACATGCCGTAGCTACTTTGGGGCTGCTCTCTCCAACGACATTGGACTCGGAAGTGCCATTGTTGTGGCTCATGAGATTGCTCACACGTTAGTTAAACAGACGTGTTTACTATGAAATATAATGAATGACACTGAAAACATGATTGTCTCCGTGTGGACTTTGAGCAAATCAAGACGTCTACGGCAACAAGAACGTGGAGAAACGGAATTTTTGCTAAACAGAATAGCTCTACGCCTGCGTTTTGAAACTGAGTACAATTCCCAGTCGTCTTACGCAGAGCTGTGAATGGAATCCCGAGAGAAAGTGACTCATATTTTTAGTTCAAACTCAATGCTACATTCGCATGTTATTCTGAGGAAGTGATCTGATGCCTCCTTGGAAGGTTGGCACATTGAGCTCCTTACGAGGATTTTTGACAGAAATGAAAGTTCATTTCTTTAATCGCTGCTTTCCCATGCAAGGCGTCAACATATTGACATCGTGAACTCCCTCGCGAGAGGATCGGGAGGGTGTAGCCCCCTCATACAAGGCAGTTGCTATCATGCAAAATAAATATTTTAACTTACTCATATTTCGTTCTTTTTTTAAGGATGAGCGTGGGGCATGACGGATCTGGTGCAGCAGCTTCCTGTGAGAACAATAAAAATATCATGGCATCCACTTTACCGAGTGGACCTGGGTCCATGAAATGGTCTGCGTGTAGTCGTGAACGTTTCCAAGATTTTTTAAGGTATTTTTCACACCAAAGGATTTTGATAAAGGATTTTGATGATTGTGCAAGACCAGTTTAGAAATGCATATAAAATACAGCAATTCTAGGATAAATAAGTTATTGAAAGTTTTTTTGTGCTTAGTATTTTTACCCATTGATTGCCTTTTGACTCGATCTGCGGGCTTGTCAAAGTACCGCACGACTAGTAAAGGTACTCAGCACTTCTACATACCAAAACGTCTGATGACCTTTATATATTTCACGGCTTGTTATACCTTCTCCTTCATTCCCATCTTTGTGACAAAGCACTAAGTTGACCATAATCAGGTCCTGACCGGGTTCCGTACTCTACGGGGTTTGAATATTGTATAAAATGCTTTGTGCGACGCTTAATAACCGGTTCTAATCTAAGACGTGACGTGGAGGAAAAATAATTCCTTTCTATGTCGAGGGCTAAGCTTCCAACATACGTTGATACAAAATTATTATCGCCACAACCAATATTCACTCGCAAAAAAAATTTTTTTTCTATGCTACAGATTTTTTGTATTATCAATCATTACATTTAACGCCTTAGCAATATGTGTTTGAATATCAATATTGCAGGAATTGCAGTAAGATAAATTAACTAATAAATTAATCAGTCATTAGTCAATTATATTTCACGGGAGGGTCAGCCCTTCTACCAATCTGTTAATTTTTGGTGCAGCCAAAGATCAGACTGTTTAGATGACATTCCACCAGTTTCCAACATCACCAAAACTCCGAAAGAATTTTACGGTAAACTGCCTGGTCAAGTTGTAGACCGAGATGGACAGTGCAGAATGATTCATAACAAGGCTTACTACGCATGCCCACAACGCAAGGTAAGTGACCGCTGTTACACATAGCAGAATCTTTTCAGTTTGTAGTGGTGTTAAACTCGTTGGAGTTGATTCCTTCTGTGAACGGTATCTTTCTTAAACGCCAAACAAAGTGTGTTCGTACATAAAGTGGCTTGGGTTCTAAAGACACTAGCAAAACACCATCATCTTCTCTCTGAAAAAAAAGAGTAGGAACTGGTACCAACAGCTGATTAGGTGTTCTTTTGCCCTGTGGTCTTGTCTTAGAGTAGAGGAGTGGTTACTCAGTAGATTACTTTATTTTTTACCAAGATTCGGCTTACTTCTGTTGACGATAATAGGCTCCAAATCATTCCCAAACGTATTTTTAAGACTAGTTTAAAGATATACTTGCACCTATTTCGTAATTAGAAATGATCTATTGTACCGGCTCGATTTTTCACATTAAGTATCACACAACAGTCCTTTTTTACTAGAAACGCTTGGGGGACTTCTGGCGAAGCTAGCCGGGAAATCCCGCAAGTGATCGTAAAATCATCTGTATGACGATTTCGCTGCATTGGGAGAGTGGGTAACGTAAATTTGCACTCGAAAGAAGCAATACAGAATACCAGCAGATGAACCAGTCATCACTATTACCATTCCGGGTGAGTCGTCGATCGCGGTGGTAATAAATACTTCATGATTCAGTAACATTGCTCATCTTCGCAGACAAACTGTGGTGAACTTGGATGCACCAGAGATGGCTATAGATGCCTTTTATCTTCAACTTCTCCTGCAGATGGAACAAGATGCGGAGTTAGACATGTAATTTAACCTACCAGTATTTATTTATTAGAATACCTATTCGTAATTGCAATAACTAATTTATCATTTGTATAAGGTAAGTCTGAATATAAGAGCAGGATGAATCACCAATTACCGACATTTTTTATTTGTCTTAGGTTCTTCAGTAAATGGATATCCACCGTTCTTCTTACTCGATTTAGCCAGTAGATTAGCTTTTAGGTCGGAAATAAAATAATTTTCCTTTCTTTCTTAAATATAGCGAAGCAGCTTATAACAATATCTCTGAAGGAGTAAGTTCCTAAAGAAATTGTTGTGCTGCGTCGATGGGGGTCACTGTAAAAAATTTTGATTTTATCAACTGAATTGATAATGTAAATTGGCCAACGAAAAGAGTTACTAAAAAAAGGAACTTTTTAAACGTTAGCCCTTCGTTGGAGAAAGTAACAATTTCTCCTTTACAGACTAACTACTTAGTCGGAGACAAGCATGAAAAGTGAGTGAGCGACGTAAGAATGGATTTCCAAGTCAGTATGGTGATGGAGGCAGGGCAGTCTCCATTGAAACGTCTGTTGGGCTTGTTACATAGGGAGCTATTACTATACTACAGTTAGCTATAACTGAAGCTATTTTCTAACCTCTCTCTCTCGTTCTCTCGTTTAAGTGGTGTATAAATGGTCAGTGTGTAGATGACGGGTCACGTGTTATCCGTGGCCGCTGGAGTAACTGGTCGGGCTTCTCCAATTGCACCCGTCCCTGTGGAGGAGGGGTTCAACACAGATCAAGAACCTGCACCAACCCACCGTAAGACCTTCAAAAGTATTTTTCGGTCCATACACTCCATCTGATTTTACACCATTAATTGCTAGGTGAAAGGACTATGCTAGCTTTTAAATAGTCCAAGTTTATGAAAGAAAATAATTGATTAAACATAGATTTAAAACTCCTATTTGTAGACCAAAGAACGGAGGAAGGAATTGTATTGGGCCAACGGTGGGACATTGGAAAGTTTGTAACCCACAGGTCAGATTATTTTTGTTGTTGTTGTTGTTATTGTTGTTGTTGCTGTTGTTGTTGTTGTTGTTTTTTTTGCGTTCTGGTGCATCATGATTATGAGCTAATCGTAATCTTCCTTATTTTTTTGTATTTCATTAACAGCCGTGTCCAGCTGGCTCCAAAACATTTCGACAACTCCAGTGTGAGGCTATCGACCCCGAATACCACGCTTTTTATACTGCAGGTGTATAATAATTATTGTCGTTATCGTTGTTTAGCCGTTGACAGTCATCGTTATCATTTTAAAGAACGAAACGGCTCTAAAAAAAAATTCATATCATCGGAATATTACATGATTGGTGATAACTTTTTGTATTATGTCTTGATTAATTCTCGAGTTATAGATCAAAATTCCCCATTCTTATGACTGACAGGACAGGCCACCATAACTATTACTTAATAGTAGCAATCTGAGATTGACGTCCTGCAAAAAACTTTAAAAGTGACACTAAAAAAAACACTGCATGTCCTTTATCAGATCACTGTTCGTTGGTGTGTCGAAAGAAACTTAATGCTTTTCCTCAACGACGAGACGTCGAAAATGGGACGAGATGCTTCAGTGATCCCACAATCCCGGACGTCTGCATTCAGGGAAAGTGCAGAGTAAGACAAAAATTGAACAGTGTTTCATTTTTTCCGTATCTTTTACTTTGATTTTTTTGTTCAAGGAATAAATTTGATTCTGCAAATAGGCAGATATATATATAATTTTTTTTCAAATCAAACAGCGCGTATCCTGTGGTAATGAATTGGATTCTGAGATAAGACGAGATCGCTGTGGTGTTTGTGGAGGAGATAGTTCAACATGCAAATTTGTTCGAAAAAAGTGGGAAGAAAAATGTCCAGGATTTGGTAAGTTAAGTGACAACATTAACCGTTTTTTGTTGCGCCTGAAACTGATATCTTAGAGCCTGAAATATTTCAATCGTCACAATTCAGTGCAAGAGAACAATGCTAAGAAGTTTGTTCGTGATATTTCCATTAAAATGCAAGAGCATTCCCAGTTTCAAGGAGTGCAAATTTTAATTTTTTTTCCCTTATATACTTCACTAAATATTCCAAAAATATCTTAGGAACTTTAAAAAGGCAGCATAGGGGTAAGAATCAGCAACATAGTTCGAGAGCAGTTAGTTAATTAGAATTATTTCAGAAAGAAACGTGTGAGGATGATCGCTAAAGATTTTTGTGTTGAGAATTACGTCCATGATTAAGTTTCTTGCTCAGGTCGTAGAAGACATACCGAGTATATCTAATAATATCTATAGTAATATCTATAGTAATATCTATAGTAATATCTACCGAGTATATCGGTCGTAAATGTACCCCGGCTGAATTTACCGCAGATGTTTCGAATGTTTGTAACATTGAACCATTTTAAGGTTATGCAAAATCAAATTTAATTGTATGTTTCTTTATGAACGTTGAGGACCAGGAAAAGCATGCACAATTTTTGAGGTTCCTATTGGTTCTATGTCAATCTTTGTGGAGCAAGACTCAGCAGATAAGAACCTGCTTGGTAGGTATAATTTAGATTGAAAGAAAAAATTTAAGTAACAAGCCACGTTAATGTAAAATGGATTCGCTTTGGTTACGATTTAATTTGCCCTGAGTCACCCTTTCAACCAATGAATTGCCCGCCCTTTGAGCTGTTTGCTCGGTTCTTATTTTAGTTCGCTTTGGTCCCCTAGCAATGTTTCTCCTTCTTTTATTGGCCTTTCTGTTTTTTTTTTTTTTTTTTTTCATGTTTTAAATTTCTATTTTTCAGGCAATTAATGGAAAGAACCTTCAAATTGATAACATTATTTTCATCGCAGCCCTTTAAGAAAGCAAGCCACTTTAAATTAGTTAAGAGAAATTTTTTAATCGGGGACAGGCTTATCAAAATGTTTCGGGACATCAGCAACAATTCTGATCACAAACAGTGCATACCTTGGCTGGGGCTCAATGAATTAATTTTTAATTTTGGAAATAGTCTTCTAAACGTTAGATGGTAACTCACAAAGCATCTAAAACTTTTACTCACTCCTTACTTGTGGAATATGTTTTAAAATATCCTAATAGGTATAAAGAATAAAGAAGGTAAATATGCAATCCCAGTGCCCACTTGGAGTCGAACAGTGTATGCAGCTGGAACTAAGATTCACTATTACCACGAAAAAGATTACGATATCAACACGATTACCATTCCAGGACCCACAACAGAGGACCTTACCGTTGTGGTATGTGCATGAGGCAGTTAGTGTCTGACAGCAAACTTGGGAAACACTGAAAAGTTTGGAAATTGAACAAATTCTCTTTCCAGATATCGTCTAAAATTCTAAAGAAAAACAGTTATGGAAATTGCGAGCCACATCTCGGTTCTCCGTGCCAAATAAAATTGATCTTAAAAGCTTGTGAATTTTTGTTTAGATTAAAATATGGTGGATTTAGCAGCACATAATCAGTCTTTTTTAGTTTAGCCTGCACGTTTGATTTCACCGCCGCTGTCACTCCGAAACACATTCATTTTATTTATCATTCAACTTCTACTTCGCAACTTTTTTTCAAGAGAAGATTTGTTTACATTCATTTCTTCATTTTTTATGACTAAATAATTCAGGGGATTCAAGTACTGACTCAGAATTTTTATTTGATATAACAAATAAGAAAATAATTTTCGTATAAAGAATTTCTCTTTTAGTTTGTTTCTGCAGGTTACTCACACACAGGTGTGTGGTACGAGTTGTATGACCCAACTATTTCATCTAATATCGGAGCTGACGATGTTGAGTGGAATGTGACAGACTGGGGCGAGTGTTCTTGGAAGTGCGCTAAAGGTGTGAAAAACAGCTGAATAAGGAGGTTCTGTTTAAAAATGAGTGGTGGTCTTTATAACTGAGTCTCTTTAAACCAAAACCAAGCAATCAGAACGGCCAGTCCAACAAAAGGAAAATACTAAGAGGCCAGAATGAAAATTAGCAAACGGCCTAAGCTGCGGAAAAAGCCAGCGGCCAAGTCACGATTGAAAGAAAGAAAGAAAGAAAGAAAGAACGAATTTCAAGAAATATAGGCGATTTGATCAAAAAATCACAAGAACCTATCTTTTCCAAGTTAATTTTATCAAAATTACACTTTCTTCTCGTAAATAAAACTTTCAAAGAACAAAAGCCTCATGAATCTACTTCTACAACTTTCTTTTAGGAAAACAGAGCCGAAGAGTTCTTTGTACAAGAAAAGATGATGGATCGCACGTTGAGGATAAGGTTTGCTTGAAGAAGTCTAAGAAGCCTGCAGAAGAACAGTATTGCAATACACATCCATGCGACCCTCAGTAAGCTAAAAGCAATTTTTCATTCATTTTCATTGTTCATAAGTTCGCATATATTTCACTAAGTGTTTGAGATATGCTATACTTTGAAAGCACTATACGTACAAAAAGTCCTATTTGTCACATTCTAAGAAAACAAATTCTGGTTTTGGTCGACACAGTTTGGCATTTCTCAAGATTATTTCAATTATCTCTTATTTTGCATTCAGAACAGAGAAAAGGCATTTAGGTTACTATTGACGTCACTTCAAGAAAGCTTTTTTAAAAAATGTTATGGTGTTTTTATGGCAGTTGGTACAGTTCAGAATGGAGCTCTTGTTCCAGAACATGCGGTAAAGGGGTCCAAAAACGAAAAGTGCATTGCCGCCGGAAGCTGACGCAGTGGAAATTTGAGATCCTCCCAGACTCTTCTTGCAGAGGCGCTAAACCTTCTGGCGGAACACAAAGGAGTTGTAACGAGATCATTTGTCAGGCCGAGTGGAAAACTACCGCCTGGTCTCAGGTAACATAATTTAGTGATGAATGTAGATTAAATCGTAGAGATGTTGAAGCGATTATGTCTGTATTTTTTGCGAATTTTGATCGTACATTTTCAGTTCAAATTATATCCAGGAGAAGCGAAAGCCTAGTATATGTTAGCGTGTTGGGTTAAGATTTAAAATTGTGGATTCCAGTCTTTATCGAGCTTGATGACCCGTGACTTTCATAGTGCCTCCTTCTACCATCAACATAAGCAAACCTGACGAACTATGGGAGGGGGGAAAGCGTGGTCGAATTACCTATGGAACCTGCTGCAGGTTTCCGCCCTTGTAAATAGGCAATAGTTTTTAGCCACTTCATGATCAGTGCTGTGTGCCAATTTTACCTGTGCAGATTTAATCTATTCTTTTTTATATCAGGAAGTTATAAACCCTTTATTTATTGATCTCAATTTAGTTTCAGACAGTTTTGTTTTTGTTTTGCCAGTGCTCTTCAACATGCCGAGGAGGTACAAAGAAAAGGAGCCTCGTTTGCAAGAGACGCAATGATCGAGGAGAACTGGTCAAAGTACCTGAGATTCTTTGTCACTATGCCCCTAGACCGAGCCCTACCACTAAGGACTGCAATACAAATGTGCCCTGTCCAAGTAAGATATTTAGTTTGTTTTATAAATAACTTTTATTCTGCATAAAGTAAGCTCAGACCATGGCCCTCAGGCGGGGTATCAACCAATCACTGGCTAGTAAAACACCGCATGGGTCCTTACTTTAACATGGCAGAAATGCTCTATGCTTGCTAAGACGCAGTAGTTTTGAAACTTGTTGATTACCAAGAGTTTCTTGAGCTAAACTCTCAGCGGTGGCAAATTTGCATTATCAACTCAGTTGTTAAAACCAAATCATCTTTTAATAACTCCCACCGACACAGCGCCATAATTTTCAGAAATTACCCACCTATATCCATTTAAAGTTCAGTAGTTATGAAAGCCCTATACCGCAAATTCGGTTCTTTAAATAGAGAATAACACATGGGGGCGCGTAGATATGGAATTTCGCTTCGAGTGTTACATACGATAGCTCACGAGTGAGCGCAGCGAACGAGTGAGACGTCGAGTTGAACACGAGAAGAGAAATTTCATATCTACAAGCAAGCATGTATTATTTTGTTTATCATATAAACAAAATAGCCCTTTACTGACAAGAAAAGTCCACTTTCATAATGAATGAAAGTAAAAGTATCGACAATCCCTGAATAAAAATCGTAAAGAGCGTTGGTGCTAAGGCTCAAGATGTAAAAATGCGTTGAATCATTACAAAAACAACAATGGGCGTAGTTTTTTCCTCACCGACAAAAGAAATCTTTTCAGGTACACGGCCAAAATCGGCACGTGGCAAATCTTCCAGTGGTCGATTTTCGCTCTCAGCTGCGTGAAATGCCATTACCAAAGCCACTGAATACATAACTTGAACGTCACTATTTGTAAGCTATACGGGTTTTTCAGGGTTTTAGCAACCGTAATCCGAGAAAATTCCGGCAAACGACCTTGGAATGAGAACGGTGAAGGCTTTGCCGTTCATTCGTCAACCTGACCAAGTGGTGTGAAGGCGAGTGACGTGTCAGCAGCTGATTGACGATATCAAACACACGTGAAAAAATATCGAATTTTTTTCACATGTGTTGTTACGGCTTTCCTCAGGGCTGGAATCCTTGTATAACACTGTAGTTTGTATGATAAAACTGTTTCATCACCGTTGCTGATTTTTATCGGCTTCTCATCATGCACCCGAGTCTTATTTGTTATCTTCTCATTAATCTTAGCCCCACAGCCGTTGCTTAGATACAGAGGGCTAGGCTGTTTTAACGATGGAGACCCACCTGCTTGGCCAGAACTTGCCAAAAATTTCCGAAATGAAGGAATCGACTGGTCCAACATTGACGACACCATTCAGAAATGTGCAAAATTTGTCTTCGATAATTTCCCTGACAACAAAATGTTTGCCCTTGAGTTCTACGGAGAATGTTGGACAGGTAGAGAGGCAGAGCATTCTTATGATAAGTACGGAGCTTCCAGTGAATGTTGGAACAACGTCGGAAAAGAGCACGCTTTTTATGCATATGAGTTTTACTAAGGTGAGAAATAACGGTATAAAACACTTTCCCTGGTAATGAGTATACTTTTTTTAATTATGGGTTAAAAAAAGGATCCTAGATGGCTTTTGCTTTGATTTCCTACAAGCTTTAACTGGTTCAAGAATTAGAATTAACTCTATCCTAGTCGAATTAGTTTCCACTGGCTACGACTCATGTGGTAGGTAAGTCTGTACAGGGGTCACGTGGCCCATTGAGCCAGAGCTCATATCTTAGAAGTATTACTACTACCCCCTGGATGGTACAGGTAAATGTTTTAAACATTAAACCGATACAGGATCTTTTCTCTCTTTATTTCGTTTCCTATTCCTTAGGGCGTTCTTATATCGGAGCGATTAACAACGTTCGCGGGTCTTGATTACTTTATCGAGGATTGCGGTCTAGCTTGTCTTCTATTCAAAAAAATGATCTTGATTACACGGAGTCGTATCCTGAACTGAAACGCTAACCATAATTTTCTGTCCAAAAATAACTAATCACGGAGACGTCGATCTAACCAGAAAATATTTAGCAGCTTCTCTTGGAAGCGGTATCATTTAGCTTTAACGGAAGTGGTTACACAGAGGTGTAGCCAGGATTTTCCGATGGGGGATCACTCTTCAGTCAAACAGAGGGTACTCACTAGATTATCACGTCGAACTCCATGCCTTGTTATACTTAAGAAAGGCCTATAAAGGAGGGACCACGGACACCCTAGGACCCTCTCAAGTCCCTCACCCAGCTTTGCCCTTCTGTTATGCCAGTCCATCGCGAGCTTACTCCCCACTATCTCATCAGGCTTCCCTGACAATCGCCATTATCCATTTATACTCCTGTGCAGAGAGAGACGCTGTGGAATTGTTATACCGAAGATCATAACACAATAAGCCGGCCAAAACCTCTCTACCAGAAGTCTAGTCCATTAACCGTCAGGCCCCCCTGTCACCTACCTACCACTTATAAGTTAAAATTTAATTCTAATAGATTTTTTAAATTAATTTTTTTTAATATCGTTTGTGGTTCGTTCTGGTGTATTTCAGGTCTAACTGCTAGGAATCTTTCAACGTTATCGCCTTTTGGAATGATGCAGCCTCTTTCTATTTTAACCTGCGGAGCAGGCGACGTAGTAATATCAAGTAGAAGATGTTCGAAGAGGAGTCACTTACTCCACGCTGTCACTACCATTTCCGACACTCGAGAAACTGTTCTCCTAAAGCAACCAGTTTTCCGATGGATTTCTTTTCAAGAGAACAGTGAATTTTCCGGGACAGCTTTTCAGAATATCTGGCGAGTGGGGTTTTAAGGTCGGAAATTTATTTCCACACCCATGAGACGCGTTCGACCGAGATATTTTGATGAAGTTGGTACTCTTAAGTCTGCCTCTGACAAATTTCGCTAATCAATGCTTCAGCGCATGCTTCGCGGGCTAACTTGTTAATAATCATGTATTTAAGGGAATAATGACCGTCAGATAATAAAAATACTGTGACTAAAATGTAGAGGTTTTCTCTCCCTTTCTTGAACAACTTAGTTCTCTGCTTATATGTTCTATATTTTATGAACGATCGAGTCTTAGCCTAAGTTGTAATTAAATTAACACAAGCTCTTGTGGCCAAAATATAAATTCAAATTGGATTTATAAGCGAACTTGTACGATCCTCATAGTTAGGTTTGCAGATTTACGAACATGGCAGTGTCCCCTCCATTTGTTCCTTTGTTTGTCACTTTTGAACCAGCGAATACTAAATTTTCGGACCGGCAAGGAAATGAAGTTAAGGAATAAAAAAAAGTAGTAATTTTAAACGTCTAATTTTGTCGCTGTCACAGACTCGATCGGGTATACTTACCGCACAGCCCCATACTATTGTAAAACAAATCTGTTTTCCCGATGGCAATCTATTGTTTTTGTCATTGTTTTCTCTATCCAAGAACTGAAGGCATAATGTAGTATGGGGCTGTGCGGAAATTTTACCCTCGATTGATATAAACATGATAGTTTATTTTCAGTTGATGATGTAAGTTAGTCACTATAAGGAGTTTTTTTGCGCTGAAGTTTCGAGCGTTAGCCCTTCGTCCTTGCCTTATCAATTCAGTTGGTAGTGCCAAATAATCCTGCAATGGTAACACAGTTTCTTTAGAAAATTATCCCATTCATTCCTTTGTCGATATAAACATGCATTGGTTTCTGTATCCTTCATTATGTGTATTGTTTGGGCAGATGATGTTTATCTTGACTTAGCAATATATTCTTGTTTGAATAAGCAAATAAGGGTTTTCTGACTCGTCTCCTCGTTATCACCTATTCAGTTCTCCTCGGGAGGTTCGTCTGCCGAAGAGGTTAATTTTAGTTCGCAACACGATAAACATGCTATTATAATGTTGGAAGAGTTTTTTTTTTTTTATGTAAGAACATTTTATTTTCCTGTCTGATGACTGTTATTTCCGACCCAATGTTTTCTTCAAGTTTTTTCTTTTCCCAACAACTCCTTCCTGTTACAGAGGGTTTTTTTACCTCCTGATTTTGCCCTTTCCTCCAACCTTTAACAAACGAAATACACATTTATTTAAGCCAAAAAAAAGATCTTTTTATTTTATCGGTTTATATTAGCAATTTAGTTGTTAAACTTGGCCTTGACTATTTTTTTTGAGTACAAAATGCATCGAATGATAGATAGACAGACAAATATCACACACATCTTATCGGTAAGAAAACAGTCCACTTACAATGTAGACTTCACTAAGTAAATAGTTTTTGGGAAAAAAAATTTCAATTTGAATACGACGCCATGGGTCGATGATCAAAAAAATTCAATTTGACTACAAAGCCATGAGGTCGGTGATCACAAAGTCTGCCTTTCTCAAGCTTTCAAATGCTATTTTCCAACTGTTTTCTTTGCAGACATGATAATGCGTTTAATTTCAACCCGTCATATTTACCTGATTAGTAGTTTGAGTGACAATACTTATCAGTAGGGAGGAGTAAAGTTCATTACAGGCATACAGCAGTGTGTCAGCCTCGAATGTGAGAAATTTATGGCATTTGGAGCAGACAAGTTTATTAGAAATTTCGTTTCTATTGATATGGCCGACCGACTCATCTATGATAGCATCTCGCCGCGTTAGCCCACCGACTTCTACAGTGATTTGTAAAATTTACAAATGAGAATTTATTGTTTGCCTCTGGGCTTGCAACATTGGGCCCGTGTTTGTTTTAGATCATGGTCTTACTGACACAGCTTTATTTCTTCAAGCTACACACAAACTAAACAGTAAATCCTACTTTCTTTAGACAAATATTCTCAAATGCAATTATTTTCATCCTTCAGTGTTTGCCGTTTAAGTCAAAATAAAGTAAACATATCGCTACCTGTTTTTCGCGGTAACAGAATCCTTTCAAACGTCTCGCTTGCCTGATAGGTAAGATGAAGCGCACTTAAGGTAAGAAATTGTTGGACCGTTTTTGGTTTTATCGGATCAGATAAGAAGTTATTGGTAAAAGGTGCGATAGCTTTAATAGGACTCTCTAAATATATCATTGTCGGAATCTGTGCAAATAATACAAATTTCACTTTCCTTAGCTGAGAGATGGTTTAAGCTACTGATTTCGTTTTGGTATTTGGCAGACATATTTCATCAATATGGCTCAAGGTAAAATACGGCTGTGAAAATCCCTCCCCCCCTTCATTTAGCGAATTTCCTGCGCGGCCAGATCTTTCGGCAAGCGCTAGGACATTAATAGCCTAATGAACCAACAAAGGGCCAATTTTTCGCAAAAAAGTCATTCCGATTTATCAAAACTGTTTTCTCTCAGAATCACCCAAAACACATAGCATATTCTTACAGGGGCGATACTTTCCCCTGTAGATGACTTTTTAAGTGGAAAACGTTTCACACATGTCACATATTCCTCTAAGAGTACGTTATTATAAAAAGTTCTGTGGTAATTAATATTTTCTCATACTGGTGCTATATTGGAAGTCTTTTCATTAAAGATTTAAAGAGAAGTTTTAATGCAAATTGTTGCATTTTTTTATAATTTTTTTGTCTGAGGTAATCTATCACAAAAATGAGGCTATGAAAAATTAGGGCGCACAAAAATTTTATTTCTTCTTTTAAGTACGCGGAGCACTAAAACGCCATCTTTCAGTCTACGCAAGAGATGTTGGAATACTCATCCCCAAGCGATCGTGACGTATAATTTTATGACAGATCATGAATTCAAATCAATCAACTTCATTTCAAAATTTATTTCGAAGCACTTATTTCTTTCAATGCCAAAGTTTTATCGAAATCCATGAGATATTAGGGCATCTTCCAAGATGCAAAAGTCTTTTTTTTTCAAATAAGAAAAAAGTTCAAATCAATATTAAGGAAGTTGTTAAGTAAAACCTGCTTTTTATTAATTACTTGCTGACAATAAGCCGACACAGTATCCATGACAACTACGATCATGAATGGCTAATACAGATTGTGGTATCTCGCCTTCGCCAAGAACTGATAAGATCTTGTGAAAACAGTCGGAATTCCTATATTTCTTTCATTCAATGAGACTATGAAAATACTTTTTTTTCATTCAGGTAACAGTCTAGACATATCGTGCTGATCAGTATTTCACTTTACTGAACACATTATCCGTAACTAGGCAATATTTTCCCATATCAGGTATCTGTCCCGTTATAACACAATATCCGCTTCAATAAAACATTATTCATCATTAGAAAGCATTCAGCTGTAATTAGGTGATCTGTAGCTTAATTAGACATCATTCTCCGAATTGACAGGAGCGTTTACTATGAATAACTTCAGTTTCAGTATGATTTAAGGTTATACTTACCAAACTTTAAACTATAACATAATAGAAGAAATCGTCTCTTAAGCGTTTTTTTTTTTTTTGACAATTCTGTAGTTCATTTTTAGCAAGTAGAGTTTCTTTAATGATAAGTTAATAGTAAATAATATACCACTTAGCGTTTCAAGATAAACCAATAACCGTATTTGGGATGTAACTCTATATTTTTATCAATAGATCTTCTTTGTTTTGTTTAGAGATCTCTTAACTTCCTAGCTTTTATGTAACCTCTGGTCGTTCCATTGTTTCTTATGCAATTGTTTCCATTGTTATAGTAATTATATCGTGATTTTTTTGGAAATTTATCAGTAATAGACCCATTTTGAGAGTGTAAATAGAAAGTGTATATTTGATAGTCATCAAACGCAAGAGCTGCAAATGCGTCGTAAGAAGACACCTTGAGGAATCAAACTATTAAGGGATTTTAGCCGTTAAAGGTGAGTATGGCTTTTTGCTTCAGCTTTGTTTGAAATGGCAGGACACTCACAAATGGTTATTTTGGCACGCCATACTCTCGAAATTCTTGTGAACTCTTGATTTCAATAGCTTGTTTGTGAGGAGTAGCGAAAATCTACGCTATTTCGCTTTTTCCAAGCAGTCAGTTTGTGGGGAGGGGACGACTTGTCGGTCTGAAAATCCCTGTTGGTTCTTGTTCCACTCCTTGGTAGTCTAGCAGTTTCCTTTCGGGCATAAGCAGAGAGGGCCATGGATTATCCTGATCAAAAAGTAATATCTTCTAATAATAATCTCCTTTGATGCACAATCCCTCTTTTAATTAATCCTCTAGAGTGGTGTTCACTTTTATGTCTTGTTCGCCTTCTTAGCCTCATTCTTTTTAATCCAAGGGATGCTCATTTTAAGTTAAACAATCTACTCGTCTTATTATCGCCGCTGCTATTGTTTTAGGATGGGCTGGTATCATCCGCTGTTGGCGTTTCCAGTTCTTATGATTGTGTTTCTCTCCGGAGGTAAGACACTGTTGAGGCTCTAATGGTCACAGATCTCACTTTTTCCGTTACAAAGTATTAATGTGAATGGTCAATTTGATTTCTTTTCGATCAACAGCTTTTGCACGAACGACGCACCGAAATGTAAGTCGATGAATCATTAGTTTTATAGTTGATATCATTCGCATGTTGAAGGTGTCAGACGGATGATATCTATATACCCATGTTTTTGTGATAGTTTTGTTCATATGTTATTTTTATTTTTTTAATAACTGTTCTCACCGCAGACGCTTCACCATCATATGACAGAAAATGATCTGAAGTACTTTTTCGGTGTTGATAATCATTCAGAAGGTAACTTAAGCAATAGAAAACATTTTCGTCATTTAACAATAACCTAAGTGGGATGATGGACGAACTTGAGAAAATTTCTCAAGCTGGAGGCGTGGAATTTATCAACTTTTCTACTAGTTCAACCAGTTGAGGGGGTTATTAGGCCGGTCATCCAATAGAAAGTGTGGTCTATTGCTTTTATCAAATGAACCTCAATTTTTATGAGGTTTAACGGCACAAGGGAAGGATAGGTTTTCTGACTAATCAGGGCGTTCGTAGTATTTAGGTATTTGATAAACATCCATAAAACTGAAGACCATATCCTACTGCTTCCGTTGATTGGTTACTATTGGTAATGACATCTTTTATATGTTATTCAAAGTTTCCATAACTGTCCACTTTTTAAGAGCAGGGAAAAGGTGGTTTTACACTTGTAACTGTTCAACTGAAGCTACCTATTATATTTCTCTTTCGCTGTAGTTCCCGAGTACGATGTAACCACCCCTTATCAACTCAAGGAAAATTTCAAAGGTTTCGGACGGCGTCAACGGCGGGCAGAGGAATCACGTGAAAACATATTTTACAAAGTCAAGGCATTTGGGCGGGAATTGCACTTGAACTTAACATTGAACAAAAAGCTGATGTCTCCTGACCTCGTTGCGGAGACGATATACGCTGATGGCACGATATCATACTCTCCCCCACCCCCAAACAATTACTACCTTGGTAACGTGATGTCCGATCCCGATTCAATGGTGGCTGTTAGTGACAACGGAGGGCTGGTAAATTAATGTAAAATGTTTGTCTCAGCTTTCGAAACAGAAGTGTACTAGATAAGCTCGATAGCTGGCGACAAAATAGAAAGAAAAAGTTTAACGGGTAGGATTTCATATATTATCCATGTGCAAATGGAGCTTAGTAACTTAATCAGTTGAACCCTAGCAGAAACAACGAGCCATTTCTATAGTTAGATCTTTATACGATACGCATAAATGAAACATGTTTTTAAAAAAAATTCATTTGATGATTATGCAGTTACACAGGGAATATGACGATAATATCAGAAGACATTTATCTGATATATAATGGAACCTAGAGGAAAAGTGAAATTGGTCAACTCAGTTGGGCTACTTATTGACAGAAAATGCCATGTTTTATGTGTCTTTGTTGGGCTGCGTTTAGACCGTTTGTTCTAATTTCCATTCCATTCTTATTTTAGACTGGTATGCTGAAACTAGCCAGCGATACCTTATTCATTCACCCGTTACCGACCCATCTTGCAAAGCGGGCTGCGTCGAGTGAAGTTAAGACACCTCATTTGATTTACAAGAGGTCTCTTCCAGTTGAATTTGATCCGCATGATATGAGGAAAGGTATTACACTGTATGGTATCTATTAACATTTCTTTACACTTTGTAAGAATCCAAGAGACGATAACCTATTTTTTAAAACGAAATATTAATTCAAGTAATGATAGTGCCAGTTTTATCTCCAAGGCCAGCAAAGACTTTCATTTCGTGGTATCTTTACTGTTATACTGTCAAAGCCATCAACAGCTCGATCATAAATGTAAACAAGAAAATCAGCCGTGACCAGTAGTTAACTTAAATTCATAGAAACAGGCCACAGCTCCCTTTTTGAAAATCTGCAAAAAAACTGCCTTTCTTCAAGTGGTAACCTGTCTAGCTTTGACTGGTTAGGTATGTTAATGTTAAAGTTTTGAGAAGTTAAAGGTTTTTCAACAACGAAATCAAGTTAGACAACCATTTCTTAGGAAAAAAGCTGAAAGAGAAGTTAAGCAATGTTAACGACACAAGTTTCCATATTTGACTTCATCTACCTTTACAGTGTTTAAACCACGAAGGAAGATAACGGACAGCCTGGAGGTACAAGATAAAGGAAACTTGACGATAAAAACCATGGAGGCTGCTTTAATGCTCGAGGCAGCTTCGGCGGCAACATTGGAGACTGAAAAGCACGACCCAAAGGAGTTTCTCCTTTTATTAGGAAATACAGTAAGTTCTAGATTTAACATCTTTTTGTAAACTTTGATTTGATAAACACCATCCTACATATCTGGAAGTTGTGAAAATCGCTTGCTACCACATACAAACATTGTAAGGAGTGACTCGTACTTGAATCATCATTGGGAACTCACAGAAGTGTCTTTGTTCCGCACCCTCGACAAATAAATTCCTAGTTTTAATTTACGTTCTATACTTTCCTTCTGTTTGAATTTTGAACTTGTTATTTACTGGTTGAAACCAGAATTTTTATTTCTTTACCCACCCATTACCTAGGAGAAAGAAAGACATTGACTTCCGTCGAGCCTGCTTAACTCTTGAAATTAAATTTGACAATAATTAACCTTTTGCTATAAATATTAAAATGTGAAGCATTCTCTCGTCAATATAATGCAACAAGAAGTGGATGTGAATGAAAATGTTGAGTTAGGAAAGAATGTATTGACAGGTCCATACGCTTTTTGAAAAGATTCTGCGAATTTCATTCGGGTTTCTCTTTTCAAGATTTCAGGACTCTTCATGGACCCGAGCATTGGAGAGATCCGTATTTATTACAAAGTTACGCGAATCATCGTTATCGACAAGAAGGTAAACCAAAATAGCAGACTTTGAATTAAAGAAATTTTACTAACAACCAGAAAAGACCAACAAATGAGTGAAAATATGTGACCAAAGAACAACTGGTTTCATTAACAAAGCGAACTTTGGAAACTGAAACCATACTCTAGACTCGCATGAATTATCAAGAAATAAAAAAAATCAGCTCTAAAATTGCATTCGGTGCCGTTTTAAATGTTACATCTCTGTCTTCTTCAGGTGTTCGGTGCGAAGTTCTCAGAATCTAAAACTCAATGGCTGTCGAAGTTTGCTAAATATATAAAATCCCATCAGACTGGCAGGGAAGATGTGTTTTCCCTTGTGTACAGGTAAAGCAAAGTAAACCAGTGTATAAAGCAAGGTGCACATCTTAAAACTCTCTCTGTCTGTCCATCAGCAAGTTAGTAAGTCGCTTAATTCATTTATACTTAAATCAATTCATGCTTGCTTGCGCTTGAAGTTCGATGCTGAAAACAATAAGCTAAACAAACGGCAAAAAATCGAAGTCTGAATTGTTTACTGCGGACATTTTGTTACTCTACTTTCCGTCCGTATTTTTGTCTTTTCCACATTAGGCTATTATCACATATTTTACGTGTTCTCATGCCCTAATATGGTAAGATGACGTAATAGTGTAATAACAAAGATGCTAAAAATAATACTTATTACTTATTCTTCTTTATTATTCAGCATGGAATCAGGACTTGGTGGTAAGTACAATGCAACTCTTATAAGTTACATATATAGGTTATATTTCGATATTCCTGGTAATTCACACTTAAATCCTCATCGATCGGCTTGCTGGGCTCATTAAGAGATCGATTTTACCCAATTTTGATCATAATCCAAATTAATAAAGGAGGTAACTTTCTAAAGAAACTGCGGAGCTGCGTCGTTGGGAGAGTATAGCAGGGTAACCTAGTATTATCACCTGAGTTGATAACGCAAACTGGCCACCGTAAAGAGTTTCAAAGCTGACGTTTCGAGCGTTAGCCTTTCGTCAGAGTGAAACATAGGACTCGCCGACGCTCGAAACGTCAGCTTTGAAACTCTTTACGGTGGCCAGTTTATGTTATCAACTCATTTGATAATACTTAATTACCCTGTTGTTATAAGCACTTGATCGATCGATATGATCTCCATTTGTGTAGGGATACAGCTCGCTTGGAGGAGGCGTTTGCTCCAAAAAATCATACGAATTACCAGCCACATAGGAGAGTAAATATAAAAACTTTACCACTGACCGTATTTTGAGATTCCAAAGAGTGACAGCACCGTTTGAAAGTTGTCTTAAAATTCGACCTTGATGTTTGCCATTTTAAATTTCGCTTCGCAAACCCTGCTGCTCACCTTAACGTGGGTGGACTATCTCTGTTAGCGCGTCCATTAACACAGTTTGGTTTGTACTTGTTCTTAATAAATCAGGATTGGCTCCGTTCAAGACCATATGTAACGGCAGAGCGACAGAAAACGTAAACAACATGGTGGGCTTACAAACAGCTCTGATAGTGACTCATGAAACTGGTCACAAGTAAGGCTTATTTTCAATGCAGTTTAAGTAACCGAAGGACATACTCACCTAAATACCACTGTTCCCTGACAGAGCCATGTCTCTTTTTCAAATTATCAAGAACAGAAAACTGTAGAACTGTCGAATTTAGTTTAGTTTAGTTTTAGAGGGTCTTACTGGGGTAAACCATTAGCCGTAAAACGGAAAAATAATTTAACTGTAGTTTTGACAAATTTTAACCTTAAGTCATAAAATAACTAACCCGATTTTTTTTAGCTTTTTAATTTAAAAATTAATCGCATCGGAAATAAATTAACCGGAAAATTGCCAAAATGTTAAGCGTTAGCCGTAAGGGCTATCACCCTTTTGAGAACCTCGCGTAACAAACAAAAGCTGATTGTCTCTGCGTAATGTATTCATGGAAGTTTGTCAGTTACGAGCTGAAAGCGAGTGGTTTACAAGTTTTCCGAGTGTTCCTCCAGCATTTGAAGTGGGTTTTTACGCTGTTAATAACGACCTTTTCTTAAACAGCTTAAATTTTTAGTTTTTTTTAAATTTCGTAAACTCGAAAGCAAGCTTCCTGAAGTGAACCAAATTTTGTCTGTCTTCTAAGTTTGTATTCTGCTAGCAATATATTCCAAGATATTTCAATCGAGCTCTATCGTCAGATAAGTGTAGCACCAATGATCATCATGTCCTGTGTTTGGGGAGAGAGCATAACTTCAGAGACCAACTCCCCATGAAAGGCCTTCTTTAATTTCGTTCTTTTATGTTAGTCTACTTTTGACTAACACCAGTCAAGAATAAAATGAAAGTCAGTGAATAAATATTGTTGTCTCTAGCATGGGGGTGGATCATGATGAAACAGACGAGTGTCCTTCTAACACTTACATCATGTCCGCGGTGCTCCCTGGAGGCTCCAAAGCTGAGACATGGTCCAACTGCAGTATGAGAGTCATTCAAGAACTTCTCAGGTAGATATTGACCCAACTTGTAGGGTGATTTCCAAACTGGAAATCCTTTGGTACTCATAGGTTGACATTGTTTAATAATGCACAACAGATGGTTTTAATGAACTAGCGTTTAATGTGACGACAATGGTAAAAAGAATATCTGCTAAGATACTGTAGAGTTAAACGAGGTCTATCATTATCTTATCGAAACTGCTGTTTGCTCGAAGTCACTTCAAATATTTCTATCAGATCTCAGCTCAACGTGGGCAATGGCCATTTTTCCCTTGACAACCTAGTAGACTCCCATAGAATGATATGGTACCTTTTTCATTTTTATTTTCCATTTTGAACGAAGATTCTCTAATCAAAGCACGTTGTAGACGAACTGTGTGCTATTACTCACTCTTGAGGAGTCATTGTAACCGTAACGTTAAGTGTGTAGGTATGATCCAAAGAAATACCGAGCACTTCCCTCATTGTAACGGGGCGGACGCTGATATACATCGAATCAAACTTGAACAACGCCGCTCAGAGAAATGTTTTATATTAACGGAACCTCCCAGCGTCTATCAAATCTCAGTTGGTTTATCAAACTCGAAAGCTCATAAAAACTGAAATATAATAAACTAACCATACAATATACGCTAATCGGAATGTCCTAAACTCGAACACGCGGGGCGTGTATATAGATAAATCAAACAACACAAATATCCTAAACGAAACAAAACTACCTTTGATTATACACGTTTCGGTATATAAATACAAAAATAAACAAGATGACATACCTCTTTCCCCGTTCTATTATTCTAGTATTTCGACAATCCTTCGATCTGGCTATGCTTGCGACTAACACGTGTCTCGTGACCTGACGGAATGAGACATAATGCCGACAATTCGAGAGAATGTCACACAAAACAAAAGGGTGTTGAAAGTCACGTAAATCATAACTAAAAATAGCCTTCGTTACTTTCATCTTACGCTCAAATCTCGTTGATGGACACGTTTGGATGACCTCGTTTTTGCTGTGTGGAGAATCACGTTTTATAGCGATTCAGAAAGCTTTTGCAAATTTATTTGACTTTTAACTTTGTCCACGAAATGTGTTTTGCAGAAGTAGCAAGTCAAATTGTTTGAATGAAGAGGCTGAGGACGGCGAAAGGACTGTGGTGTATGAAAAGATTGATGAAGGTGATCCCGACAAACGCGAAGTCAGTATCAGGGTAGCACGCGATATAAAAGAGACAATTGATCCTAGCGAGCTTTACGCAAATAATTTTGTATTAAAACTTCCTGGTGAAATCATGAATGGCGATGATCAGTGCGTCTTACAGTATGGACTTGGTTTTCGACAATGTTCTCGATTTGCGGTAAGAGATTCTCATCTAAAAAACCAACCTTTGATTCAAATGTCTAATCAGTGTTTGTCTTCATTTTGATATTTTTTTCTTTTTTAATTACCAATTGAAAGCAATGTAAAAAATAACATTTATGTTCCTAAAAATATCATGTCGAAGTAAACAATATTCATTTAGTTGTGTATATATTTGTAAACTATTATTTCATTCATCTATTTCTTATGAATCCGTTTATAATTAATCGGTTTTTATTGCGAGCGAAAAAAGGAAGTTGTTCGGAAATACACTTTCTGATTTCTAAATTTATTCAAGAAAGATATGGAAAAATATAAACAGCTTATAAAATTATGTAGTCAGATTGGCTGAATTTTAAATAGTTTCCAGATAACTGAATAAAACCTTTGTAAAAAGGCGCTGCTTTAACATTTTGTAAAGGTGTCTTATGTCGCTTGCGATGCTTGCTCATTTTGCAGGCAGAGTGTGGTAAACTGTGGTGTACTCCGAACGGATATTGGTGTGATACACGTGCAGCTCCTGCTCTCGACGGGACTCCCTGTGGAAGTAGAAATGTATGTCATTATTAGTCAAATGTTCAAACCCTGCTGCAGTTCGCCATAGGACTCCGTTATTCTAAGACCAGCCAGAAGTGATAAGCAAAACTCCAAAGAGAACTTTTCCAATGCTAAACTCCTGGCTTTAAGAACATGTTTCATTGCGTTCCTTTGAAGTCACTTCAAAACACTCCTGATATCTTTCAGCTAGAACCTAGTTGACTTCCATAAATGAGATGATGCCTTTTTAATTTTTTTTTCCATTTTGAACAAAGATTCTCTGTTTAAACAAGTTGTAGACGAACTATGTGCTATCACTGTTCTCTGTAGGATTCATTGTAACCGTAACGTTCGGCGTGTAAGTTGATCTAAAGTAATGCTGAGCACTTCCCTCATCTTATGCTCAAATCATGTTGATGAACGCGCTTGGATGACCTCGCAAGGTCATCCAAGGTCGAACTCGCTGGAGGGGTTCGAGTTTTCTCGTCAGCTTTTCTGTTCGTACAAAGTACGATATAATTATAGTTAGTTATATATTATAGTTATAATTCTCTTGGGACCGAACATAATTTGTGCTTGTATCTAATTTCTTATAGTGGTGCATCAAAGGAGTGTGCGTTGACAACGGTCGGCCCCAGGTCGATGGCTGGTGGAGCGAATGGTCGGACTTTACTCCATGCACGAGAACATGCGGTGGTGGGGTACAACACAGGACAAGATCATGCACAAATCCACCGTGAGTGAAAGAATCATCAATAATTATAATGAATAATTAATTCAGGTAGGGATTGCATTTGAAATCGTGAGATTTCTTCCCCAACGATGATTTCATTTCACCTCGAGATTCCTTGCCTCCACCAACTCTGGCTGTGTGGAGATTTTGCATTAGAAAGCAACTTTGCATTGAGCTCGTCCATTTCACAGATCCGCTGGTTTCTCATAAGATCAAATGACAATTCTAATGCATAAAGTGCAAATAAGTTCGGCTTTTAATCTTGTAAGTGTGTCCGTGCGTGAGCACAAGTTAAGCCATCTTTTTTCCTTCTTTCTCTTTTGCTGATCTTGAATGAAAAGGCCTTCAAATGGAGGGAAAGAATGCCAGGGAGATTCAATTGGGCATTGGAGAATCTGTGAGATCTCAGTAAGTATCGACTGTTCTCTTCGATCTGAGAGTATATCATTTGGAAACATGTTTAGACGAGCCAGATTAGGCAAACCGTATCCGAAAAAAATGAATAGAGGGGAAGGAAGAGCAGAATTTTTCATTTCAACTTCATCATCACGTCAAATTTGTTTCCTCCTGACGAGAAACTGGACAGAATTTTTTTTCCTGAATTGTATTAAGTTTTTTTCATATGGTTTCACTCAATCGTTGGTTTAAAAATAATATGCTTCGCAACAGAAATGTCAATCCACGCAACTGATAAGGAAGATCGTTGAATTCTTCTGGGGTGTGTTATCTTCTCGACCAGACGACTACATTTGCAAAGTTAAAGTTTGAAGTCTTTCCCCCTATTTTTATTTAAACGAGGAGGTTACACATTGATTTCAAAATGAGGTTCATTTCAGCACTGTCCTGGAAGTGTTACAGATACATACCGAGATGAACAGTGCGCGAAGAAACTAGAGGGCTCATCAGCATATTATCATGGAGGTAATACACAGAGCTATGAAGTCCCCTTAACTTTGTCATTTTATCCTCAAAAAATTTAGACATCTGTCGAAAAATACGCCGTGAAAACTTTTGGACAGTCAGTTACGCATTTTTATTTCTCAATCGTGTTGAACACCTACGAACTGCTATTAAGTTCTCACTGTGAGGAAGAGATTTTTTTTGAAAAATTTACCCTCATTTAAAAGCATTTCCTCTAAGCAGCTATACTACAAGCCCCAACAACGTTGATAACACAATGAATTTTTGATTATTTTTAAAGAAATTATTTCGCAAAGTACCCTTTTCTATCTTCCTTAGGACCATGTGATTTGTATTGCCGGTTGGGATACACTGTCAAGGGATATGGAAAAGTGTTAGATGGTACCAGATGCAGCAAGGATCCCGCCATATTTGATGTTTGTATTGGAGCAAGTTGCAAGGTGAGTTACTTATATGAACAAGAGCCACTTTGACTTGAGGAGTCAACAAAATTTTGCATGTAATGCATATCAAACTCTTTCCCCAGTGCGACGAACATTTGTTTTTCCCGGTTCCAGGTGTACGCAACCACTAACCTCACGTAATGCGCATGCTCTCCGTTACGAATTTTCAAAATGGCGGACAAGCTAAAGAGGGAAATAACTCAACATACTCAACATAAACCCTCGTTAGAAAGGCGAATCCACGGAAGAAATATACAAAACTGTATGATATTGAGATCGATATGATATTAAATCGATACCGAGGGCTCGTTTCCAACTTGCTATGAAGTGCATTTAATTGCCTTCCGCCACGATCACTAGCTTTCTTGACAGCTTTCAGAAGACAGAATACTTTCTTTCAAAGACTTCTGATATGCGGCTATTGATTATTACACCTCGTATACCTGATTGCTCAAACACTTTGTTTACGATTGTTGAAAGGACCGACTCATGGTTCTCCATCTTCGTCTTTACATTGCTTTGAAATAGTATAGATGAGTAAGCTGAAACGAAAAATAAATCAGGGAAGTTTACGAAAAATCCAGCAAACAAGCTTAAAAAAGGCATTCATTTAGACTTCATACTTCAACGAACTTCACAAATCTTACTTGTTTATCTTGTAAGTAAACGATGGCAGATTAATTCCCGAAGCGCTCTCTGAGTTTCCCGATCCCTCTCCTACTGCTTTCACGCTTACAAAACAGGAAAAAATCAAAAGTAGGAAGATACAGCTGTTTTGAAACGCCATTTGACGAAGATAAATCAGCTTTTTGTTCGACACTTTGCATATCAAAACAAAGGAAATTTGTTCCTCTTTTTGATTCTGGCGGTACATTTTTAATTTGCGCTCGCGTAAAAGAGATATCGCCCGAGACCCTTCGCTCGGTCGTGTTTTGATTAAAAACGCCTTGTCAATTTCACGCAACCGCTCGGAGAAAAGGTTAAAATGACGAGAGAAAAACTTTACCTTCAAGTTAGAAAATTAGCGAAATAGAAAGCCACAATATTATAGTTTAATATTTCAGAGGTACACTGAGTGCTTTTTCCGTAGAGAATCCGCGCCATGATAAAACATTCGAAAATTACGCTCGATTTGAGTGGGGTGTTGAAGTGGGCGTGCTCACTACATTTATGTTAAGACTATTTGTACCCCATGAGTTTGATATGTTAACAAAATGGCGTATCCCAAGCCATTTTTATAACATTTCTTTATAGATTATCTGTCGTTTTAGTCGTTATCAGTGGTAGCCTCGAGTAAGTGCGCTGTACTCTGAGTCGAGAAGTACGGGGTCGAGCTCTGTAGTGCAGTTTTCACAAACAAATTGAAAAAAACTGTCAGGAATACTATAAAAAAAGGATGAATTGTTACTAAGCTTCCTACAATAGACTACCACTCCATCCAGGAGAAATAAAAGTACCCCTGGTCGCTTAATTCTAAAGGCACTGGCTGTTGTTCATTTCGAATTGATGTATTCGTATAGGTAATCACATGATTTCGAGTGCAATTTGGAATAAATAAGCACGAGTAATTTTTTTTAAAGACTAACAAAATTGCACGATCCCGTAGGGCGAGTGCAATTTGTGGTCTTTGAAAAAATTAACAAGTGTTGGTTTATTCCAAATTGCACGAGAAAAATCATGTGATTACGAGTTAATAATATACGTGAAAAATTACGAGATGGCTTATCATAATTAAGCATAAGCAAAGCGCGCGCATCAAGTGCAAAAATAATTTATTCAAACCGTGCATTCGGTCAAAACAACCGCCTACGATCAAAACAATAATATGCAATGATATCTTCACATCTTTAAGGCGCAAAAAAGTTCAAAGTCTGGCTAAACAGTTCAAAGAATTGTTCAGCCTGTGTCCGAATCTCTTTCGAGGAAATGGAATCGTCGTTTCCGCGGTTTAACCATGTTTGTTTTAATTTCAGCGTTGGATCACTCGAGCAAAGTGTTAAGCTGGGTCGGCTCGTAATTTTCGATTTCCTTGGCGATTCCCTTCTCTAAACACCACTTTTTCCAAACTGACAACCAAAACGCAGTGTTTTTTACAGTGTTTTCGTTGTTTGAGCTGATTTTCAGCTGCGGTGGCGAAAGAAAACCTACATAAAACGCCGGCCATTGTTCCGCTCGCAAAATTTCAAATTTTCAAATTTTGTTGCGACATCTATGGCTCGCATTTGATTGGCTATCTGTGAGTTTCTTTGATTCTTGACCAATCAGAATGTCTTATTTGTTACTTTCTTTGCACTGAATTAACCCTCTTCTGCACTGAATTAACTCTCTTCTTCACTGAATTACCTGAAAACTGCATTAATCTTAACCAATCAGAACTGATTAATTTTTCTATGTATATTATTAATTCTTAAAACATATTTTGGTGAGGTTTTGTGAGAATCGTTTCCAAGGATAACGAGATATGTGAGGATAAAACCGGGCTCTTTTTGCTAGAATTATCAACTTTATGATTTATAAGGGAAAGTGAATATAAGATAATCCAAGATGCTGTCAGTTAAAGAAAGATAATCATGAAGCTGTAAGGATAGTGTTAAATCACTACTGTTTTGGTGAGCTTTTTTTTTATCTTCTATAAGCTCAAGATTGCTACCTAAGTTTGTTTCTTACTGGGAGATGACTTTTATTTGTTATATCCTTTATCAGGCTGCTGGCTGTGATCAGGTCCTGAGATCAAATGTAAGAATCGACAGGTGTAGTGTGTGTGGTGGCAATGGGAATACGTGTAAACATGTTGTAGACAAGTACATGAAACAGTGGAACCAAACTGGTAAGGAATATTTTGATATGTAATTGACCTTATCCACACAATCTTTCCGCCTTTCTCATCGCACCCAAGGATAAAGAATAAATTAAGTCACTAATTCTTTCTTAGGAAAGGAGAATGCAGATACCATTTATGATCTTCCACCCGGGACAATGTCTGCAAGTTTTATTGAAGTCGCTGCGACGTACAACAAAATAGGTAAGTACTAAATTTCTGAAAACAAGGGTACTACCAATCACATAAGCGATCTACATTTTCAACCCGTCCGAAATATTCAGTCTTCAAAATTGCCCTCGTAATGTTTGTAGGAGTACATTTTGTCCTCTGATACAATAACATAGATAGTTTAAGTTCCTTAGAACGCCTTCATTTCATTTAGAGAAAATGATACTAATTTTCATTTGCAATACAAATTGATGCAAACGTTCTTCTGCAGGTGTCATGTCGAAGGACGGCGACTATCTAATAGACTCAGATAAGGATAAAAATGTTCAAATTACTTATGCTGGAGCTTCTATCTACTATGTAAACAAAAATAAACGTTATGCAGATCAACTGAAGATAATAGGACCAACTCAAGCAAAACTGAGGATAATGGTGAGGATAAAAAATTACTAGAGACGTGTCCACTCTATAAAGAGTACGAAGAGAGATTAATGATATAACAGCTCGTTTGTATGGAGGAACAGAGGCGAAAAGTTTCTTGTAAACATTACCTTACTCTGAGTGTGCAACAAAGCACCGAGAGATAATTTGTTCAGCTTTATCAGGGTGAAAAATCCTTGGGGCGTATAGGAATCATTTGATCACCTTAATTCATGTAGGTTACTTGATCAGTACCACATTTCTACTTTCCTTTGTTTCTCTAACACAGTTTATAGCAGAGTATGGAGAGAATCTTGGCGTTGCTTATGATATCTGGTATCACCTTAACTCCTGGAGTAAGCTGAAGCTCGACTACAAATGGATTGTGGGTGATTGGTCTGAGTGTTCTGCTACATGCGCTAGAGGCAAGTTGAGGAGAATGCATTACAGGTCTCCCGGCACGAAAAATTTAGCCTTATCACCAAAGAATTCATTGTGACTCGGTCGAGAGAGCATTTCAGTGCGGTATACAATGGTCTGAGGTTCTCCTCCTTGTGGAAAACTCTTAACTTTTCTTTTGTTCCCCGCTCTTGGCAAAAACGAATATCATCTTTCTTAGTCTCAAGTCTTTTATTAACATAATTTTAAATCCTCGTCTATTCCTTGTCTACCCTACTTCATTTCTGGTTTATTCCTTCCTTTTAAAATGTTGGTGCTCTTCCACTCCAGCAAATGATCATTTCAAGGTTTTTTTCTGTAATTAGGAATGATAAGTTTTCTATGAAACTACACGTGAGAAAACCAAAGAAAATTTCATCTTGATCATTAACATTGAATAGATAAATAAAATAATAATAAAATAGAAACCAGGATCACATTTCGGTGTTCTTGAATCAATTTACGCAAATACTGTACTCATCTAACATCTTGATAAATTCATCCAACAGTGAAATGAACGTTCAATGGTATTTCATTTCTCTTAAGGTGTTCAAACTCGAGAAGTTCGTTGCGTTCTAGAAGAGGATGGAACACCTGCTAGTGACAAAGCTTGTGATAAACTTCTACGACCAGATGATAATAATGAATGCAATCAGCAACCCTGCCCTCCAGAGTAAATATCTTCTCAAGCTGATTTTTTTTTCTCTTTTCTTTCTTGCCTGATCACCTTCATCAATAATTCCAAGTATTAATATTCAATAAATATAATGACATTCATACCTCCACCGCCACCCAATATGTTTTTTTTTACAGATTACGGGGCTTACTTGGTGTAGAAGACAAAAAAAAAAGAGAAAAAAAACGACGAAAACAATAAAACAATGGAGTAACGAGGCGGTGTTCTGTTGTGACCAGTCCTGTGTCTTCTATACCCAGAAGGAGCCCAGATTACTCTACAAAAATAAAGAAGAAGCTAAAAATTGGCCAACTACTAAAACATGGCTTCGTAACTAAGGTTTTGGTAAGGCGCGACTTGTGTCTGGAAGGCACTGACTCGAATCCCGTCGAAGCCTAAACTTTTTCATGCTTTTTTCTGCCTCTTTTTGTCGTAGCTCACCTGTGAGGATCATTTCTCTTTTTATCAATTTCCATTGAGACGCACTGGATTACACAAAAAGTTGCCACTCTAAACAGCCTTCAAGACAACGTTTTTTCATTATGTAGAAAGTTTGAATCATTCTCATGCCATTTCTCCCAGGTGGATCGTTACAGATTGGTCACCTTGTTCGAAAACCTGTGGTACTGGTGTTCAGACTCGAGAAATGAAATGTCACGAGAAAACGAGCAGTCACCACTATTCTGAAATATCTACCTCTAAGTGTGACCCAAGTAAGCTCCCAGATGTCAGTCAGCTGAGTAGACAGTGCAACCAGATCATTTGCAAGCCAGATTGGAAAATTGAATCAACGTGGACGGCAGTAAGTGATTACTTAAACGATCTATTTTTATGAAGATATTTCGAAGAGCAAAGGAGTTGCACCAGTGGCTTGCGGGCTGACTCTGAATGGGAAGGCCTGGGTTCCTTGCTGGCCCTGATCGGGTCATTATGTTGGGATTGTGGGCTCACTCTTACAAGCTTTTCTCCAGCCACTACAACCCTTCAGGAGGAGTTGACTAGCTCGTAATTGCTTCCACCATGATCTGGCAACTGGGTTTAGCTCCGCTGTTGAAGTTTGACTGGCTAGTGAAATTTCTGATTAAGAACATTTTGTTTTTTTAGTGCTCTACTCCGTGTGGTGCAGGCATTCGACAGCGTGCAGTTAACTGTATCCTTATTGATCAAGATGGAAGACCCTCTCAAGTATCAGAAGAACAGTGTTCTTTTCTGAAAAAGCCCAAGGACAAAGAGGATTGTGATAGCAAGCGACCCTGTTTAGAAGGTTGTGAGTTCAATGACATAACAACTGATCACTTGCTGCTAGCTGTGCTCCCTGTTTGTCAGTTTTCCACGTTTAGGTCTCATAAGCTCAGTAAATTGGAACTGTCTGAGTACCATGGCGATCATTTAGATGTTTTTTATTGTAGATATTTGTATTTTACGGGCGCTCGTTGCAAAAAAAAAAACTAGGTTGAAGCGGCTTGAAGCAAACAAAGGTGAAACCTACTGATGAGAAATTTTGGTCAATACACCTAATCTTTCTATCAGATCTTTGTAAACTTTTTGAAATCGCCTTTTTCATAAATAAAGTTAAATACATTCAAGAGGAGTATGGTTATGCGATTAAGGTTGTAGCCCGTGACCTTCACAATAGAAAAACTCCTTGAGAACTTGCAAAGAAATTCCGAAACCTAGCGCTTTAGATTCCTTAACTTATCCCAGTTTGATATTTTTTTCATCAGATGGTAACTATCAGTGCTACCCAACTAATCCATGTCAAAATGACGCCGTTTGCATCGAAAAGCCGCCAGGCGAATACCACTGTGACTGTCTGGAAGGATTCAAGGGAAAAAACTGTGACGGTATGTAGTATTGTCAACAGAAAAGTGTGCTGCGCTAACACCATTACTGGAAATGCATAAAAGAGCTCAGTCCCCAGGAAAAAATTAGAATTTGGAGTGTTGTTGAGCAGGAGTAGAAACTGGAAAACTCGTGGAAAACCTCTCAACATAAGAAGAACAATAACTACAAAGCGATGTTACAATTTTTTCACATTCCTTTGCCCTGTAATTCGTCCAGAAAACCCCAACCATCTTCTCGAACAATCAGATGCAAAACTTAAAAGCAACACGCATCCCTTTTTGCGGCAGCCCTCATTACGAGTGATTTCTTAAAGTTCTCATTGGTTCCCAGCGACGTTTGTCTTAGAATTTGATCTTTTTCGCATAGCACAAAAAAATGACCAGAGTGTTAAAGAAGCATGAATCTAGACACGCTGATGACCATGACCTGCGGTAATAACAAAGCTTTTATTTACCTAAAGAGATGGAGACTCCTTGTCAAAAGCAACCATGTCAAAACGGAGCCACTTGCGTGCGTAATGCTAAATCCTCGAAGTGGGAACGCAAATATACTTGTATTTGCCCAGAATGGTACAAGGGAAAGAATTGTGAGCGTAAGTACCATGCAACGATATATCAATGAGGACAAATGAACACAACAGATTTTTGGTCAAGAGTCGACTGGTTAGTGCTGATTTATTGGCTATTGCAGTGGTCACAAATAAAAAAAATTGTTTGGTTTATGCTCGCCACAGCTATTTTTGTAAAGCTATCTTAAGTATTAAAATAGCTTTACTTTACAAGGAAGTTTTTTATTAATGTTTAGTAAGTTGACTAAACGTCTTATTGAACTTTGAAATGACGAGACTTCTTGGAAATGACCCAAAATTATAAGAATAGACGTAAGGAGAAGGATATGACGTCTCTACAGGAAAGATGACAACTTAAAACGACCTGAGAAAAGATGATGTTGCGCGACTTGAAACGAAAAATCGAGTTAGGCCTCTCAGAAAGTGAAATGGACAATTTTGGTAGCAGAAAGGCTCTAAAAATTTTACATTCATGACAGCCTCATGGAAAAAATGAGTAACTTATCTTGATAAATATGTCCATGTGAATGGTTTATGATAGTTTCATCAATAATGGTTTCTTCCTTTCAGAAAAAATCTTTCCATGTAATAGCCATCCATGCCGCAGCCATGCTACTTGCATAGACGGTCTTAGTGATCCCTCAAACTTCACATGTAAATGTCCACCGTGGTTCACTGGGAAGTTTTGTGAAGGTGAGTTCAGTGACATTCCCATGGGCAGGTTTACCTTGACAGCTTACTTGACTAGCATTTCCTTAATATGTCTCTTTGGGGGAAATTTCGAAAGGGAGATTAAGAAAAAATTGGGACCCAATTTTCTGGTGTAGATATGATTTCGCAATCATGCAACCTATATATTATATATTCACCTTGATATGTCGGATTAAAGATTTGCTATTCAAGAAATTTTCTCGCTTTTGGGCAACTAACAGTTACCATTCCTTTTAATCCACAGTAACTACCAACAAATGCGATGAGGAACCGTGCAACAACAGAGGATATTGTCTGAGTAAGAAAACAGACCCAGCCTGGTACCAATGCTTCTGCGATGACTGGTTTGAAGGAACAAACTGTGAAAGTAAGTTTCGTAATGGATCTTGAGACAATTGCATGCCATAGGTAAGAAACAAATAGGTACTCTGCCAACCAAAAACAATTTTCTATCAGCAACTTGTCAAGTGGCGTAGCGCCGTTGACTGTTGTTGTCAGACAAAGAAGAAAAATTGTCGAATTAGTCCCTGAAATCACATAGGTTGAAATAAAATTGAACAAGCGCAGTTCTAGACGGAAAAGATATTTTCCTCCAATAGAAACAAGGTATCCATGGTTGAGGTCTATGAACCAATAGACCACGATGCAAGAACCAATTAAATACTCTTATTTTTCTCAAATCATGATCCGAGTGACCGGTCGATTCAAAAGAAAATAGAATACGATACAATAATACAATACAATAAGAGTTTATTGTGAAAATACACTTAGCTACAATAATGGTGTGCTTTCACAGACGGAACCGAAATCGGGGTCTGTGAAAGCACGCCAGCTAATTTACAGGTATTCCACAAACACAATAAAGTTAAGAGTTAAAAAAAAAAAACTAGATATGGAATATTCTATAATTCAAAATTATAGCAATAAAATCTTAATAAGCATATCTTATATCTAAATAAATACTAAATTCAACCGTTATGCTTTCTATAAGCGAACACGAACTTGTGGAGAATATTTCTGAACCGGGGACTGACTCTTGAATGAACGAGCGTTTCAAAGACTTTTGACAAAGATGGAAGAATGGTGAGAGGTCTGTAATTATCCTTGGACAGGCTGCAGTCTTTCTCATACACTGGAGTTATTTCACCCTTTTTCCACTGTTTAGGGATTTTTCCAACGTCCAGAATATAATTAAAGAGAAAAAAATGATTAGGTATAACCGATTAGGTATACTGTAGGTATATACTGTATACTGTTTACAGGTATACTGTAAACGACTATTGATTATACTTCCACTCGTTTCCTTTTTTAGAGCAAATATATCCTTGCGACTTAAAGCCGTGCAAAAATGGAGCTACCTGCACCAATGACCCGGATGACATCTCATTACATCATTGTCAATGCCCAACCTGGTTTACTGGCCAAAATTGTGAAGGTTTGCGGATATTTTTTATTCGTCAAGCATTTTAATTGGGTAATGTCCTCATTAACCACCTTGCGTGCTATGCGCTCTACTTATTTTTACGTTCGCCACACAAGGCGCTCGCATGTCCTAGCATTGATAAAAGGAACGCGTGTCACGTGTAAAGTTAGGATATAGCTATGCTGGCCATCCAGTTCTCTTTACGTAGGTGATAGAACCCAAGGGAAAAATAGAAAACGTCTGATACCTACCTATATAAGATTCAGTCTACAATATCCTTAGGTGCCAATCAAAAGAAGGTATGAACCAGGAGATAACGTTATTCCATGGTAATTACATGGGGGAATTTCCTTTCCTGTCTTGGGAGTGAAATGGTTACACATTTATCAAGGAAAGTTAAGCTAGAACTGTGTAGCTCTCTCTTTCTCAGAAACATCATTTAGGAATCACGTCTGCTCATGCAATCAATCAATTTATTTGGTTTTATCAAATAACTTGATAAAAACTTGAAGTGAATTAAAAAGGTTGTAAAGCTGTCGTTTAGAGCCTCAGCCCCAAATTATCTTGTTTTACTCCCCACCAACGAAGAATCCCAGTTTCTTAAGCAACTTACCCCTTTAATTATATATGTCAAACCCGGGAATGTGGTCACCATCTAATTCCAAGCCATAGCTAGACTCACGCGCTTACAGTAGTCATTATCGCTCAGATTTTGCCCTCAGGGCATCTATCCGCATATAGGTTGAACCTATGGAGTACTTAGTTCCCCTGATGTCATATGCTTGATTCAACAGTGCAACTGACCTCCTGTGACAGTGACCCGTGTCAAAATGGTGGATACTGTAATAATGATCCGAAGACACCTGATGTATATGAATGTCAGTGTGGGGATTGGTTCAAGGGTACCAACTGCGAAGGTAAGTGGGAAGGCTTGTTTAAACTGTCTTAGTTTCATTTAGTCTCTGTCTCCCTCCTCCAAGGGATTGACCCCAAGAAAGAATATGACATCAAACTGTAAAGAGAAAGATTGTAACCGAATGTAGTTCTGGTGTATTGTAGTCAGATGTACTTTAAAAGTTAGCAACATCAAGGAAACAACAAAAAAAAGTAACTTCCCCTTTTTCAAGGAAGAAAATGATCCAGTGTCAGGACTACCCAGTGGTACTTTGATGAGTAACTGCGCCTTAGGACCCTTTTTGTCTTTCTCTCTTCCCCCCCCCCCCCCCCCCTCGTGTTTAGGAGAGCGTGTGTTTTTCCGTTCCGTTATATTCAAGGTCATTCTTGCTCTATTAGTCGTCATCAATCCTCTATTCCTTCGTAGCTGGCGCATGATTAGGGCGTTGATAGTTACCGAGAGATTTTGAAATAAATAAACGTTAACTGAGAGATCAAGGCACTTTGCAAATTTTTACCGGCCAGAATTATTGTATATCAACAAATATAATTTGGTTTTATCAACTTGGTTGGCAAGGCAAATTTGCTACTTTCTTAAGCTGACGGCTCGAGCATTCGCAATTCGCTCTGCCGTAAGGCTAACGCTCGAAACGTCAGCCTCCGAAACTCTTTGCGGTCATTATCAAGTCAGTTGATGAAACCAAGTTATTTTGTCATACACCCTACCCGCAGCACCACAATTTATTAACAAACTTACTTCCTTTATACTAACAGAAACCTCAGTATAACTATAACAGCACATTTTCCTTTCAGTTCAAATATTTCCATGTGACTCCAAGCCCTGCCTAAATGGAGCAGCCTGTAGGAATGATGAGACAGACATATCCGAATACCACTGTGACTGCCTGTCTGGTTTCTTTGGGAAAAAATGTCAAGGTAATAAAAATGTCCACGTCTTAGCGTACGTAACACGCTGAGCGGTTTTTTGCGTATTTAAGCCGTTCCATCCATTTTAGAGATTTGGAAGGGTGAGCAGTTAGTTCTCGCGAAGTTATAATCTCAACTCTTAGACGTTTCGTGAAAAAAAGGTTGTAAAGTTGGCATTCGTCACTAAAATTACGTTTACTTGTACGATTCTGTTAATTGATAGTCCTGTAACCTCAATCGTCGGCGTCATTCTCGGTTAGGGAAAAATAAACATGCGAGAAAGCTCTCATCAGCCTCGAAGAACGCGCGTTTCTCCGCCCGCCGCAACATTCGAGACTAATCAGAGAGAGGCTTGCAGGGGTGCCGACACAAGTTATCATTGTCTGACCTCTTGAGATTCTCAGCGGCTCGAGTTGCAGGTTCATGTCTTCCTGGGCGAAGAAACCCTCTTGCCGAAGCGGTAGTAATTAGTGAGGACCTGCTTAAAGGCTAGGGAAAAAGTGGACACATATTTCACAACCCTTTCTAGCGTCGTCGGAGAAAACAAAAAACCTGACACCCCGGGTGGAAGAAAATTATGTCATAGGTTACAGAGTAGAGATTGTTTGAGTCAGAGCTGGTTTCAGAATGATCATCATACCTTTCATTTTAGTATAGGAAAATAATGAAGATAAAAATAAATGAAAAAAAATTGATATTAAAAATAGAGTTATGATCATGTGGCTTCATAACTATATTAAATCGTTACACGAGTAAAAATTTCTAAAAGTATTTAAAAAATGATTTTAGAATCCCAACGCTTCGGCTAAGAAACTCCAGCCCTCATCAGGGGAAAGTGAAAAAGAGGAATTTAAAAAGCACAAAATATAGAGAGAAATGTAAAATTTGAACAGTTGTTAATAATTAAGTCTTTTCCTCTAGTGCCAAAGTCATATACTCGTGTGGCAAATCTAAGCCATCCTCTCGATTGAGCGGATTCCTGCAAATCTTTATCTCACATGCTTCTAGAGGGCTTCGGGACCGCTAATCTACATATGCGCGTAAGATCTTAGAAGATTTCCAGGCGACGGTGTGGCAGAATGTAAACAATCTTATTTGGAGCACTCGTAGTTCTTTTCTTCGAGTATGTCTGTGTCATTCGCTGAATACAACATCTTTGGTTTACATCACCAGGCTTAATATTTACCATCTTCATTTGCATTATTGCGCGAACGCATCACATTCAACATTCCTATCCCAGCAGTATACAGGAGGTTTGTCACTCTGGACCTCGTTAAACGGCCTAGTCTGCCACACTCTCCGATAGCTCAGTGAAAGAGCATCCGAAGTGCTTATCGGAAGGTCTTCGGTACGAGCACTCGGAATTCTTTTTCTCCGAGTCTGCCTGTTTCATTCACAGAATACATCATTCAATGTAAACACTGTTTCGCTAAGCTATCGTGATGTTTTTATAACTTTTTACCAGTGTGACGATTTTATATAGTAGAGATTGGTATCTTCTTGTCGTTTAATTTATCGATCTATGTTTTCCTTTATTTTAAATTCATTTATTCGCTCGTGCATTTAATTATTTTCGTAGCTTCTCCTTTCTCTGAGATTGGTTGTTTCATGACGCCGAAAACTGGTTTAAAAAGCATACTGGCAAATCACAACCAAGACTTCGATCCAGAAAAAATTAAATCGTATATTTATGAGTGTGGCGAACTTGCATTTGACAAAGGTTACAGTCACTTTGCCCTCGGAGATCGTGCAATTTGTTTGTCGAGTGGAACTGCTCAGAACGAATACTTCCAGAAAGGGGGAACCAAAGCCAGTGACTGTAAGGATGATATTGGAAGTAAATCTTCAGTCCATGTATATACTTTTGGTGAGTAAAATTCGAAGAGATTCGAAGATTCTAACTTTAATAGACATTCGATACAACTCAAACAGTTTGAGTCGGTTTATTTGACTAAAACCTGCTTTTTGAAAAAAAGCTGAAATCTTTCCCAAATTGTTGGAGGTACTGACAAACTGGAAGGGCTAGAATGGACTAAAATTATGTACAGAGGTTAAGAATAGAGAAGACTACGACGGAATCGAAATAATGGACGCTCAAACCTATCGCGGTGGATGTGTTCTGCGGTAATCATTGGAAGTAAAAGTGATATTCGTTAGCCATCCCGTGTCGCTTCACAACGAAAGGATTTGCACATGTTCGACAAATTTTTAACGTCTACTCTGAAAAAGGAATATGATTCCAATTAACAATTGTATCAATTTCATTCTCAGAACCTTTACCGAAATCTGTCCCTGAGGGATGCTTCATGGAAAAAGGGAAATCAGAGAAGTTACTGACTGACAATTACGCCAGCTTCTCAAGTAACTCTGACCCCAAAGCCACTATTTTGTACTGTTCTACTCTGGCTCGAGACATGGGCTACGAGTACTTCGCTGTACAAAACGAGGTACAATGCTGGACCAGTAAAGACATCGCTAATACATACAGCAAGTACGGAAAGTCCGACAATTGTGCAGGTGGAGTTGGCAAAGAGATGGCAAACTTTGTGTATCGTATTCAAGCCTCGTATTCATATCCAACTGGTTGTGATGATGATCCTTGTCAAAACGATGGGTTTTGTGTGGTGGACAACAATGATCATATGCAGTACTCGTGTGAATGTAAGGAAATGTTCAGTGGAAAGAACTGCGAAGGTTGGTGTGATTTAAACGAGATATGGTTGATCTGCTATCAGTTATTAACTATGTTTATATACAAACTTCTCTTGGAAAGTTTTCATCTTTACTCATTTTAAATTATTTCCTAGTGCGGTCTTATGCATGTGATAGCCAACCTTGTAAGAACGGGGCAGCTTGCCGCAACGACGAAAAAGATATCACAAAATACCACTGCGATTGTACGGACGACTTTAGTGGAGTCAATTGTCAAGGTAATAGGACAAGTGATTCGAATAACTAGCAATTAATTGCAGAGGTATTCCATGACGCTTTCTGAACGTAAATGAATAATTTTGGTCGTATCATCGAAAAAAAACCTCATCAAGGATGCTCAATAAAGTGTTTGCATGTTAGTATCTATGTAAGTAGATATGACGTCCACATTCTTGTGTGAGATGGACTGCAATTATAGATCTTGAAAGATAGAAAAGTCAGTTCCCGCTGTCTTTATTCTTTTTGCTTCAACATTAATTTGCATATACGTATTCCCATATTGATAGATTGTTGGTTTTTGTAATTCTAGTTCCTTCTTTTGCTGAAATTGGCTGTTTCAAAGCACCAAAGTCCGGTCTTAAGGAGGTACTTACATCTCCGAAGGGATTTGATTCAAAGAAAGTAAAAACTTACATATATGAATGCGCCGAGCTGGCATTCGACAAAGGTTACAGCCATTTTGCATTGGGCAATCAAGGAAACTGCCTTTCGAGTAAAACCGCCGATAAAGAATACTTTGAAAAAGGAGGAACCAGTCCTAGTAGCTGTAAGGATGGCATAGGGAGTAAAATGGCAGTCGACGTGTATACCTTTGGTGAGTAGGACGCAAACACAAACTACAGCTACAGTGCAAGAATGATAACGACTGTGGAGGCTCTTCCCACCCTTTCTACGTTCTCAACAATCAGTCCATTGATGACTGGTACACAAAATATCACCTTTGAAAACGTAAATAAAATATGAAGGAGTTTTGAAAGACAAAATCATGTAATTTCAATCTTTTTTATTCAAATAAAAATTCTATTTTTTTTTTCAAAGAACCTCTTTAGTATTTCGAGAGACCGAAATACTTGTACAAAATATTATTTGCAAACTGAGGTTACGTTGCCAAGAAGACTACTCTACCTTCAAATATGTCCCTTTCGATAACACAAACCTGATTCTAATCGTCAAAACTATTTTCTCTTTAACCAGATCAGGCCCCTAAATCTGTTCCACAAGGCTGTTTTGTGGAAAAAGAGAAGACAGAGAAGTTGCTTACTGATAATTTTGCCAGCTTCCCTAGTAACTCGGATCCAAAGGCCACTGTTGTTTACTGCTCTACTCTAGCTCGAGACATGGGTTATCAGTATTTCGCTGTGTGGGATCAAGTACAATGTTGGACTAGTAAAGACATCGCTAACATATATAATAAGTACGGAAGGTCCAACAATTGTGCAGGTGGAGTTGGCAAAGAG
Organism: Pocillopora damicornis; assembly: GCF_964200805.1. Classification (NCBI taxonomy): domain Eukaryota; kingdom Metazoa; phylum Cnidaria; class Anthozoa; order Scleractinia; family Pocilloporidae; genus Pocillopora; species Pocillopora damicornis. The sequence continues at coordinate 16,029,630 of NC_142675.1, read as the reverse complement.
ATGGCAAACTTTGTGTATCGTATTCAAGCCTCGTATTCATATCCAACTGGTTGTGATGATGATCCTTGTCAGAACACTGGGTTTTGTGTGGTGGACGAGGATGATCCTAAACAGTACTCGTGTGAATGTCAGCAAATGTTCAGTGGGAAGAATTGTGAAGGTTACTCTCAACATAATTTTAGGCTTTGTAGCTTTTTCGACACAAAGAGCTTGGAAAAAAACATTTTCAGTTCATAATTTTTGTCTTTTCTTTTTTTTTTTTTTGAAGTACAATCTCTTCCATGTGATATCAACCCTTGTAAGAACGGAGCCACTTGTCGTAACGATGAGAAAGACATCACAAAATACCACTGTGATTGCGCGGGCGACTTCAGTGGTGTCAATTGTCAAGGTAAGCTCTATTGGACAAGAAAAGTCCTTTTATAACAGCGTCTTCTACTGATCGAAGGCACTTTGAACCCATAACAAGGATCTGGTATTATACGAGTACCTCGGAACTCAGTCCTTTAATCTTGCCGGCGAAATGAATTAACTTCTGTTTCCGGTAAAACCTTCCATTTTGAATACACTGGAGTTGTTTCCTCAGTGAATGTAAGCGAAACTAAGTTTCCTTCTTACAGTCGGAAACTGCCACGGAGATAACGCAATTAAAACTAAAATCAGTACCAGAGTGTTATTTATGGAGAGTAAATTTTCTTTTGTGGATGATAACGAACTGTATAATGTTAAGCTCATTGTGATTAAACAGTCGCGCCATTTGACCAGAGGAGATGAGCATAGCCGCCATGTCAATGTTAATACGTGCACTTTCCTTTTGAATTCTAGTGTCATCATTCATTGAAATTGGTTGTTTTAAGAAACCAAATTCTGGTTTGAAGGAAGTACTTGCGAGTCATTTCAAGGACTTTGATCCAGCAAAAGCGAAATCAAAAGCTTATGTCAAGGAATGTAGCGAGTTGGCATTCCAGAAAGGTTACAAATACTTTGCCTTGGGTGACAAAGGAAGCTGTTTATCCAGTGCAACTGCTAACAAAGAATACCACTTGAAAGGAGGCACTAGTCCCAAGGATTGTAAAGACGGCATAGGGAGTAAATCTACAGTTGATGTTTATACATTTGGTGAGTTGAAATCGAATGTGGACTGTAATCAAAGGTGCCTTTGAAAATACTTTGCAGCTACGCTGTTTCCTTCTTGTTTTACATGAGTCTAGTTTATGGACGGTTCTTCGGTTCTTGCAGCCAAACACCCACGAATCAGTTTTCATTACATGTAAGTTTGGAAAACGAGACAGAAAGCTTTCCTTGAGTCTTATCGTTCAAGCAAAGGCTTATTTGGTTCTGGCGCTTGTACTAAATACTTAGGTGGATGAAACCTCATCAGTACCTGTCTTTTTTAATTTTCTTTTGATTTGACTATCTTTTATTCGTTAATTTTGATCTTCTGTCTGACGGTCTGTATATCCGCCTGTCTTTTATTTTTAGCTGTGAAAACATATATAGAGATGATAATTGCTTTTGATGTTCTAATAACCTTTTCCCTGCACCATCGCATGAAATTTGATTCAAATTCTTCATTTAATCTTTCTCTAGCATCTTCACCCAAATCTATTCCACAAGGCTGTTTTGTGGAAAAAGAGAAGTCAGAGAAGTTACTGACAGATAACTATGCCAGCTTTTCAAGTAACTCAGACCCCAAAGCTGCTATTGTGTACTGTTCTACTGTAGCTCGAGATAAGGGCCACGAGTATTTCGCTGTACGAAATCAGATCGAATGTTGGACCAGTAAAGACATTGCTGACACGTACAATAAGTACGGAAAGTCCGACAATTGTGCAGGTGGAGTTGGCAAAGAGATGGCAAACTTTGTGTATCGTATTCAAGCCTCGTATTCATATCCAACTGGTTGTGATGATGATCCTTGTCAGAACAATGGATTTTGTGTGGTGGAAAAAGATGATCCTATGCAGTACTCGTGTGAATGTCAGCAAATGTTCAGTGGGAAGAATTGTGAAGGTTAGTGTCGATCAAAGAAGAGACTTTTCATTGTGATCGGTTCACCGAGCATTATTCAAGGGGTTTAAGCTACGAGAGATTCCAACATGTTGCTATGTTTTGATGATTTCAGTTCAGTCCTATCCGTGTGATAGCGATCCATGTGTAAATGGAGCAGCTTGCCGTAACGATGAAGAAGACATCACAGAATACCACTGTGATTGCACAGGCGACTTTAGTGGAGTCAATTGTCAAGGTTGGTGATCGAATGGTGAAACAAAATACTTGAAAAGTGTATGTAATAAAGCATTTATCCATTTGACGTCTTTCTCTGTACATGGTAGAAAAAAGGGCAGTTCATGCTACATAGATCTTTGCTGTAAGGTAAAAATTCTCCAACGATCTCAACCTGTCTAGAGAGCGTTCGCTGAAAGATCCGAGAAAATACGAGGGACAGACTATTAGAAAAATGGGAAAAAAAACAACAAAAAAGGTGCATAAAGAAAAAAAAAGCGGTTTTCCTCCTTAGAAATACAAGCCATATTTTTTCTGCATCTCCAAAATCCCCAATTCTCCACCCCTCCCCCCATCACTTTTCCAATACTCCATCTCAGTCCTGAAAAATCGTACTTTGACATTGAATACTTTGACTTAAAAGGCAAAAAAGGAACTGTTAAATGTGCAGCTAGTTAAATTAGTTAGTGGTGAGCACAGTTTAGAAGTTATCAGTGAGAGAAAATTAAAATGTCTTAAAGCTATAAAGCTAGCCACCTCGTCCTAAGTCTCTCAAACATAACATACAATTTAGCGACTTGTTGAGTAATTTAAATCTGTTTTAGTGAACATGTGTAAAAAAGAACAGCCTTTTCGCTTCACGTTCATTTTGTTTTTATCCTAGTACCATCTTTCAATAATATTGGCTGTTTCAAGATACCGAAGACTGGTTTTAAAGAAGTTCTTGCATATCCTAACAAAGACTATGATCCAGCAAACTTCAATAGTTACATTCTGGAGTGTGCAGAGCTTGCATTTGATAAAGGTTACAGCCATTTCGCACTGGGCGATAAGGGAAAGTGCTTGTCCAGTAGCACCGCTAAAAACAATTACTACGCGAAAGGGGCCGCTGCTGCCAAAGATTGCAAGAATGGTATAGGAATAAAATTTTCCATCCAAGTGTATACATTTGGTGAGTTTAAAGTGAAAGCGAATGAATAACACAACAATCTGAGTAGCTAGCTTGTGACATATGTTTCTTCATTGACCCTCGGTATTACTTGGCTATAACATTGGCTCTGGGTTACCGTCGGGAAAGGTTGAAGGAGACGCAAGTCTGGTCCAGTTGTAATAGCGGAGCTCACAGAGCGTAGCCCCATAATTATAAAAGAGGACCTGGCAAAAAATGCAAGCTCCGCTTTTAGGCTTGGCTAAATCTATATATTATGTTGTTAAGATGGCAAAAATTAAAATTATAAAAGTGGTGAATTACAGCTAGGATGATAGCGGCCTGCCCTCTAAAATCACTTTCCTCTAGAACACTTGTTAAGCTGAAATGCTCCTTAGTTAATGACGAATGAAAACTGGCACAACAGAGACTATCAACTTCCCATTTTTTTTCCAGAGTCAAAGCCAACGCCTAATGCAATTGGCTGTTTCAAGGAGAACAAAGGCTCTAAGAGGCTTCTCAAAGATAAATTTGCGACCTTCGTGGCTCAACGAAATGATGACGATCCCGGGTATACAATCCTGCAATGTGCATACGTCGCACGTGACAAGATGATCGAATACTTTGCGTTGCAAAACAATGGCGAGTGCTGGACGGACAAAACATTAGGGGAGGCTTACAATACCTACGAAGTAGCGGAAGATAGCAATTGTAAAGATGGTATTGGCGGTGCTCTGACTAATTATGTTTATCAGTTAAAGTAAGTAAATAGAACTAAGATGCGTTTCAATGCAATGTATTGCATTGCGCTTTCTGATTGCCGATCTTCCCTCCGCTTAGAGAACCTAAACAAACTTTTATATTACTTATCGACTTTGCTCCGGTGAATTCAACGAATACTTGTCATCTTAACTTTTAATTTATTTATTTCTGCTTGCTCCGACGGTGCAATTCCACAATCTCGACAGATATAAACGTACGTACCCGACCCACAGTTCTCTACTTTGCTCTGCATGGAAGATTAACGTGAGCTTTTCGAAATTCTTTCCTGCGGTTATTCATTGCATTTATCAGCTTCGAACAGATAACTAATCACGTGTACTTCTAAGAAACAGTTCGGGAAAGTTTAGAGAACACTATTAGAAATGGCCGATTTGTCTCAAAGGTAAATCCACATTCTTTATAATAAATGTCTTACTGACTTCATTCTCTCTGTCCATACTATAAATTAGGGAACTTGTTTTTTTTTTTTGCGCTCGGCATTGAGGCCCGCGCAGTTCGCACCATAAATCAGAGTAGAAAAAAACTCAGTCTCTGACTTATAGTACGGACCTCCTTCTAGCCTCTTACCTCTAAATTTCGTTCTCTTTTTCTTAACTCCTCTAACATATAAAATCATTCCAAAATTATTTTCACTATGCGTTTGTTTGTTGAATATTAAAGTTAAGAATTTTAACTTATCGACGAATATCTTTTCTATTCTTTCTATTTTCAGGAAGTAGCCGTTCAATGTAGGGCCCCAAGTGTTGGAGAGCTTACAACCTCCTAGCCGTGAGAGGTCTGGGTGCAAGACTAGAGACTAGGGGAATACCTGATTAGCTTGCTATATTATGCCCTTCGCCATTTTCTCTATCTTGTTGTAATTATTCAAAGATTGTGATTGTTGAAATGGGGGAAATAATAAGAATAATGGTAACAATACTAATAAACAAAAGATTAAACCACCGTGACAGCACCCTCCCGAGAGACATCTTGAGGCGTGACTGTTTCCGTTTGTCGAAGATTTCCCTCCACCCTGGTTCCAATGGTTCTCCCTTTAGATTCTGGTTTATAATTAGACCCCGTCCACACACATGTCTCCAGACTTAAGTGGAGAAGCCAACGGATCATTCTCAACAGAGAGACTCTATCACAAGGTGTCGCTTACTTAGGCTGTGATTTCTTCAAAACTTTCTCCAACATACCGAATTTACTGAAGTTTAATTTAAGGAAGGTTTTCTCTTTTTTGTCGTGAAATCTGTGAAACGCTATAATTTGCTTGTTAATCATTCATTTGTTAGTCTTTGGAGGGGTTTTCTTATTCAGCGCATCATATTTCTCGTACTGATGAAAAAATTTCAAGCGTGACTATTAAAAGAACTCTTATGAGACGCGCAGAGAGATTAGCTGCTGGCGTATGCTGTTCTTTTTGTTGATTTGTCTATGCAAGGAGTCGAAAATTGGAATGCTTCATCGGCGACTACATGTAAAATTGTTTTAAGTGCGTACGCTGAATTTCTTACTAGCATAGCACTTGTCTAGGCTCGATAATCGGCCGCTGTTCTGGAATATGAGCCCGCGCTCCTCCCCTACCCCTGCCCCCGAACCCGGAGAGGAGCAAAGACCGGACACCAGAGAGGGATGGAAATCGAGCTGAGCACTTGTCTAGCACTAGTAAGAAAATACCTGTCAAAGATTGAATCCAGTTCATCCCGGTAATCAATGTTTAAAAACCCCAAGTGACAAGATCAAGATGGCGGATGAAGGACACGCGCTGGACTTGGACTTCCATCAGGCCCAAAATCATGTGAGAAAGCTCTGATTCGTCCCCTCTCCAAACGGATGAATGGACTTCGCTTTCAGTTGTGGATTGACTTCATTGTCTGATTTCGTCATGTTGCAAGATTTAGGGCATGATTTAAATGAACTTATCATGTGGGATAATCACTCTTCCGCTTAATAAATTGTTATGCCATTGTATTTCCATTTTTATATTTTTTCGGTACGGAAGTTCGCCCTTCCATACCGAAAAAAATAAAACAATGGAAATACGATGGCATACCAATTTATTTAGTGGGAGAGTGATTATCCCATATTATACAGTTCATGTTTCACGATTCTCGCACGCACGTGGGGTGTATCTTCAAAACGGGGAGAGACATAGTAAGGGAGAGAAAAAAATCCTTGCCTAAAAAATATCAAAATTTTATTAAAATAGCCACTACAGTCGCAACACCCTCGCTGACAAAATTGTTTACCCTCCCCCTGCTCTTGAAGTGTTAGCCATAACAGCCGGATCCTGCCGGAACAAACTTATTTATGACGTCACAGTCCTTTAGCGACCTTGATCAAAGATCGAGGAATCGTTCACTCACTGACGTGTTCGCTTCCACTGAACTCTTACAAACCCCTTTTTTCAGAACATTACAAGGCTAAAAATAGATGAAACATTGCCGCAGGCGTGTTGAGTTGTGAAAATTCTGTCTGGTTTGGGATTTGGACGGCGTAAAAAAAGGGGAGTGATTAGTGAAATGCGCGCGCATGCTAACGGCGGGTTGCAAAAGTCGCGTGGACTTTGTACGATTACAACGTACATCTTCTTATTAATGATCACACTCTGTTGACACTACATGAGTAGTATGGAAACCTCTTTGGTAGAGAAGGTGTTTCTCTTCGGCCTTAACGTTGCCGGTTGGTTGTGGGGTATTGTGAGCTTTTTACCGTGGTATTATTTTGTCGGTAGAAAGCAGTATCGACCCAAACATAATGTACAAGCTTTACCAGTTAAAGATTGTCCCGGTGGACCATATCGATGTGTAGAACATCTCAGCTCTTTGAAGACTTCTCTCTACGATGGTGTCACAACTTTGGATCAGATGTTCAAGTGAGTAACAATTCGAAGTTTTGATTTGAATTGTATTTGCGAGGAAAAAATGTAATTTGTGTTACGCGAGCCTGAAATTGGCGAGTATGAGTGTAAATTACGATGGCTCAGTATTGTAAAAACTAAATTTTCCGTTCGATGTAAATACATGCGACCAAAAGCATGGCAGAGGTTTTAGATTTCAGTTCAATAGGTCAACATTTTGTACCGCGGTTTTGAAACGATGTATCTTGAAATTTTATGTGTCTCGAAAATAACAATTTTTCTTGAGAACTGAAACCTGTTTCGAGTTAATTTTCGAGTTTTGGAACTTGAATGTCAATGTCTGATGTT